>NW_010140717.1:18261-21941 GCF_000699245.1 Pterocles gutturalis | reverse complement strand
CTGCTGAGCGGCAATATGAAGCCCAAACAACTGTATGAGAGCCACCATAGACATCACCTTGTATTTTCACAATATCAGACTAAGGACGTTTTAAAAGGTCTGAAGATAGGGCTTTTAGTATTTTCCCATGATAATAGCAAGCTGCTTTCTACTGTCATGCCTTACGTAGCTACCAGCAGCTCTAGCATGAGGTAGAGCCTCCTCATGCGTCCTCTTACCATGTGGAAATGGTAAGGCATGAACTGTGATGACACTCAATATAAAATAGATTCTCCCAAACCCAGAAAGAGGTCAGACAGGGATAATATTCTCCTAGTCTCCCTAGCTGGTACAAATTACCAATTTACAGAACCAGTGTATTTAGGTTGCAATGACTGTCTCCTTAAGGACCTAACATTCTTATTGTGTGGTCGCATATCTCCTTTAATATAGTAGTTTTTATTTCATACCTGTTTTGGGTAGCAATGCATATGCTGGAACATCAGGGCAATATAGTGTTTAACTGAGGATAAGAGCAGATTGCGAGGGAAATGGACACAACTCACAGAAGCTGAAGCTATTTTCTCTGATGCCATCTACGTCTACTCTTAATACATCACTGCTTTTATGGAAGAATCCCCCACAAGGTTACAGAAGCAACATCATCTGGGCGAGGGCCAGCTGTTTTCCTGCTGTTACTGACCCAAAGAAGTGAAGGAGTCCTGCTTGCTGACAGTTGTTACGCAATGGAGATAACCCATATTCCTGCAGTCATTTGTGGGTGTCAGGAGAAGCTAAGAATAAACCTGGAAAAGCCTCCAGAAAGGTCTGCTAAGAAGTGAGCTAAAATAAATATCTCTCAAGATACAGTGTGCATACCCTCACTTTAGCTTCAAACACACCCTTATGCAACTTCTACTAGATGACTGCAGGTCATTATCCCATATTGCAGTTAAAATTACAAGCAGAGGAAAGTAGATGTTAGGAAGAATAGTTACATCCCTGTTCATATAGGATACACTAGAGTTGCTCAGCTTAAGAAAGTAGGTAGATGCCCCCTCCTGCTCATTACAGGGAGTTATGAAGCAAATTGCAGCATTTTAAATCCTGCTTATCCACAAGCTGGATAAATTAGGACTGATTTTTTTTCTTTCTTTCTTTTTTTTTTTTTTTAATTGATCATCTCAAAAGAGCTACAAAAATATACAAGCACATCCAGCAGAGAAAGCAGGTCAGCATTGACTCCTGTTCAGAAGGAGAGATGGTCAATAAAAAGAAGAAGCCAATTAGGATGTAATTGGGCACTCCTAGTTGGGAAGATACTAAGGAGAAAAGAAAGGAGAGAAGAAACATGACTAAGTATGACTGGTCTCCCCAGCAGAGGCTTGGGCAAATCTTCTGCTGTTGTCAGTGAGATGCATTTCATGTCCTTGTTTGCAAACTGAGGAAGCATGCTATGGTCAGACCCTGGAAATTAAAAAAAATAAACCTGTTTGTGTGCTAGCTTTAAAAGCTTCTTGTTTTCCTTGTTAATAAGATCAAGAAATTTCATTGCAAAGGAAAGCACTAAAATTGTCTCAATTTACGAAGTTTATGAAAACCAGGATTACTGATTATCTCCTGAATTAATGCTGAAGCTTTGGGGCAGCCTAGCACCTAAATTAGTACTGAAACTGTATGTACAGGTCAGGATTCAAAAAGAACTGTCAACTCTTCTGAGACATGCAAAGCAAGCTTGATATCAAGGTCTTCAGGATAAACACAATAGTCCTGTGTTTGGTCCCACTTACTCTAAACACAATGGAATTGCGGAGACAGAAAAGCTGAGAGAAAAAGATTAGAAGCGAGCCCAGGTAATAAAGGGTCATATCAACTGAAAAGCTGACCTTCACTTCGTTGCATCTGAAGGAAAAATTTGCAATGCCTTTCAAAAGAAAATGTAACATAATCTAACCCACATGTTAATTCTGTGATTCTCTCCCAAATCAAAGATTAATAATATTAATTGTACCTTTTTACACTGCCCCAAAAAAACTGAATATAGTGGTTCTATTGAAGTGTCTAATACCAGATAGAATCAAGAACAGAAGCCAAATGTGGATGAAAATGTCTCTTCTGAAAGTCACCAGATATTGGCTTCTTGCAATATTCTCAAAATACCTATAGGTAGAAGCAGCTTTTAATTCAATGTGGCAGTAAAGAGTTCCAATGAAATTTATTTCCAGGGAAAAAAACCAAACAAGCAAACCTCTGCCCAGCAACAGTCCTCGTAATGGAGCAGAAAGACTCATCCTCTTCTCTCTTTTCAAAGAAATAAAGCTCTGAAAATGCTGAGCACATTAGTAATCTGAACGATCTCAATGCTCTGATTGACTTGGCCTCACTATTGGTAGGGAGCTGGAACAAAGGGACGCTGCAAAATGAACCTGAAAATCCACAGCCCATTTCCAGGCACTACTGCTGGCACCAAAAAAAGAGCTGATAAATATCTAGCTCGTCCACTTTCACACTGGACGAGCAACATCTATTCCATAGTCTATAACTCTTAAAAAGACAAGAGAGAGAAACTACCCATGTGCACTGCTGAGCACAGGCACAAATCAAGGGAGAGTAATGAGGTCTGACTGCGTGCTTCAGGCATCATTTGTTGAGCCAGGTACAAGGCAGAAGGATGTGAATTCTCTGGTAATAGGCTTCTTGTACCTGGGATCTGCTCTTTGGCAAAGCAGAGCACCACCCAGACTTCCTGAAGACAAACCCAGACATGTCATGATGTGGGAGCAGGGCCTGTACTTTCTTTGCTCTGCTCTACTCTAATAACACCTCTGGTTCTACACACCTGCTGATAAAAAAGAAACTGGCAAACCTGTGGGTGTTGTACGGAGGAAAAAGGATTAGCATTTCCGGCTTGCTTCTGTTCCCTAGGAACACTGGTTTCCTACTTCCATTGCTTGGCAGAACACAGGAAACTTCATACAATGAAGCAACTAATGATGGTTCAACAATATGTGTAGCCTGAGAATAGGATGGGAAGAGAGAAGGAACCTCAGATCAATCTCACAAGCATCAGAAATGGGTTGTGTAGACAAAGAAGCAGTAAACACTGTGTTTTGCTGGGTTTTTCCTTCCACTAATCCATGCTGCTGCCTGGAAGAGTAAACTCCAAGTGTCCAAGTGAAACGTGAGCCTCAAACTGCTGTGGCACAGTTCAGTCTGTACAGAAAGTAATCACACAACAAAGAAAAAATTGCAAGGAGATATGGACAGAGTTTTAACATTTACCAAAAAAATGCTGGCCTCATTTTTTTTTAGCCATAATGTTCTAGGAAAATTTGCTGCAAATAACAAGAGCCAAGTCACTGCCCTGTATAGTTCAGACGAGGTGCACAACCTGCTCAGACTTAGCTTCAGAGCATATCAGGAACAGGACACGGGCCATTTTATGATGAGCACGTTTTGAGCTCAAGGAAATTAATTTTTTTTTCCCAAAAATTATCATCCTACATCTGTATTTGAATCCACAAATGGTTCCTGATAGAATACCACATTGATTAAGTCATCAAACAAAACACTGTCTGGCATTGGTAGCAGCAAGGCAGCAGCTGTTTCTAAGAGCAATTGCACATCAAGTGAAAAAGCTGTCAAGCTTCAAGTTAACATTTAGCTACCTGCCCAGGTTATCTTTTTCAGTAGCAAGAAAT
>NW_010140717.1:6075-18230 GCF_000699245.1 Pterocles gutturalis | reverse complement strand
AGCAGGAATTTTTCTACCCAAAGTACACAGAAGGAAAGGAACCTCTGCCTTTCAATTCATTACTTAATATACTTTTTGCAACCCTTATGTTCACAATCTGTAGCTACACTGAGAAACATAAGTGATCCAAAACCTCCAAGGACCTTAATCATTACCGAACGTGCAGGAGGAACTTGTTGACAACAGCAGCAGTAATTCAAATCTGCTGGCACTTTCAGAGACAAATAGCTCTGTACAGAATCCAGCTGGAGGTTACTTCCCTTCCTCTTGGTCTCTGAACACTGATGTCAGGACATCCTAAACCTACATCCACTGGCTGATTAGCAGAGCAGTTGGCAAATCCTGTAGATGATTGCACAGAGCAATTCTACTGCAGCCATCACAAGGAGAAATGCTCCCTCAGAAAGAACCTGTGTGGTTCTTCAAAGCATTTTTATTGCTAGACAACAACCATGAATTTTTCATGGGAATATTTCCCCTCTCCAAAATTACAAATCTTCAGCATCATAATCTACAAGCAATAATGGGCCATTGCTGGTAAGGCTTTTTTTATTTCTCCACCAGAAAGTTATTTTCTCATGAATTTTTAGACAAATTCTATTAAATCATTCCCACCCCTGCCAGGAGACAAAAACCAAGTATTTTCCTTGAGAAGATCTTGCATAACAGCCTCTACATCCTCTTTAATGTAATTACTGAAATAAATATATTTTTAAAGTTTGTTCTTTGATAGGCTTGTCCAAATACCAGGAATATCTCAAATAAGAGAGAGAAGAGAACAGCCTGCCCTGTGAAACACTCACTCGTTACCTCTACTGCAAACAACAGCCCATTCGGCACTGATTCTTGTCCTACGTGTTCTTGAAAAGTCTCTCTCAAAGTAAACTCTGGCCATTTGGATCTGCTGCTCCCCAAATCTCCACAGAATCAAGGACTCGTTGACAAAACTAGCAACCACGTAGAGTGCTGGGGCAAAAACTATCCCACCTCTACCTGCATCAGAGGAGGATTTGCTGGAGCAGTCTGAGACTTCACAAGTCTCCCATCACCAGTGAGACGCGCCCCTGGGGTCTTGTCCTTGTGTGCAGATCTCTGTTTCCCTGCTACCTGCTACAGTGTTGCTCAAAACATCCTCCCAGATTGGTACCTACCAGTTTTTTAGTCTGTAAAACTTCAAAAGACTTTTCTGGATTTTAAGGGACAAAGGTAGTACATTAAAAATCAACAGGCTTAAAGACAAGACTATGAAAAGGAGATAAACCATCTTTGCTTTATTTTTTTTAGATTAAGTTTACAGAAGCTTTTATGAAGCCAGTGAAAACCTTCTAGATGAACCTTTATGGCTCATCTATTTAAAATTATTTTCTTACTGCTCCCTCCTTAGTAATATTGCTCAAAAACCAATGCTGAAAATAGTTGCCAGCAATGTAATCCAGCCTGCACCGAAAAAGCTTCTATACCTACAAGTAACAGCACAGTTCCTCAAGCATATCACTTCTGCTCCTTGTTGTATTTTTCCAGGTTTTTAATTTAATAGGCAGTAACTTTATCACATGAAACCATGATGGCGAAACATTAGATTTGATATGTATGCTGAGTCTGGACTGCCTCAGTGTCAACTGTAAGAATAAGTAGTGCCTTTTGCTTCCCCAAGTTTGAGACAGGAGAACCCATGGTTGTCTTCCAGCTTCAAGGGAAGCTTTGCCCCATGGGTTTTTTTTTTCTACATAGTGGCCCACAGCAACCAAGTCAGGCAAGCAGACCCCTGAAGAAGTTTGCCCTAAGTAACATGTAACTGTTGCTGGACAGCAGTGAGCATCTCACCACACAGCTACAGGAACTTGATCCTTACCCTAATATTTACGCTTTCAAAATATTGTAAACAACTGATAATCAAAACAAAAGCAAAGCTGGAAACCATCAGCATACCCTTCACTTTGCTTTTATGCAGTATTTCACCCCAAATTTTATGTTTGCCAGTAAACTTTTCAAAATAGAAATCAGTATTTTTTTGTGTCTGTTCAATATCCAGCACCATGAGACCTTGCTGGAAGGTACAGAAACTGCATTGTTAAATGTGTGTTCAAGAACACAAACAAATACTTTCTTATTTGCAGTAAGAATGAATAAAATCTAAGACAAGTGCCTGAAGTCTGAGATTAGATAAAAGTTCTAGGAGCCAGCATACACACTGATACCATTGATATGACAGCATGAGAAACTTCTGTGTTTGGATGAGATTACCTAGAATTGGCACATTTGGAGGGGAGGGTAGGAGACCAGTGCCATCCCATCGGCACTGGTGTATTTCCTGCAACCTGGCACATGCTGCTGATTGCACAGTCTGGCAGGCAGGGGGCTGCAGGCAAACAAACACTCATCTGGCTGCTTCTTCTCCTTTGTACAAGACAGCAGAGACCTGCGCCCTTCCCTGCTCCAGAGAGAGGATGTACAGAGCTGGAAATGCAACACCTGCTGCCCTACCAGCAGTGCAGCTGCAATGTCCTCCTCACTTCCCAAGGGTTTTAGCTGCGTTGGTCTGCAGGGAAACTCTCAGAAAAACGTCTCTGCTCAATGTCCAGCTCTGCAGTGTCAATCTCAAATCACAAAGCATTTCTAATGCGAGACCATGGAAGAGGATGCAAAACCAGCTCAGTCCTGTACTTGCAGGAAAGAAATAATACTGGCGATAATGGAAAGGCATCATCAGTATTATTATGATAAAACGTTTGTAATTACTATGCTGGCAATTTTTGCAAATGGGTTGGCTTAGAGACAGGTCTCTTGCACTGATTACTAAAATATTTTCTTTACTGAGGTCTAAGTGGCTCTGTTTTCCAGATTAATAGCCTGAAGCCACTTGGTTCAGAGCTTTAGTCCCCCGAGATTCAGCTTGGACGGTAAAGAAATGAGACAGATGAACACTAAACTATTCTGTGTATGAACCCAGCAGTGGTTTAGGTGATGAGAACACTTTAGGTAAAGGACCTTTCAATTTAAAATAAAGACAGAGATGAACTGGGGTTAGTTAAAAGTTACAAAAAGTCAGAAGCAGAATTTTCTAACAAAACATTTTCAGCCAAGTAAACCTTCCTAAAGAGAGTCTTGGGTTCACCTCATCTCACCTCATCTTGGAGATCTGCCTTGCTAGGCAAATTAAGGGCAGTGAGTTGGCATTGGCACATTCCCAATCCAGCCAACACAGACACTGCCAGACTTCTGGATGGCCCTCTCCCCCTCACCTGTCCCCAAGGAGCAGCATTTTTTTAACCCGAACATACAGTAATACATTTGTATTTAATGACCAACACTTACTTTTTTATTGAAAGAGAGCACCTGCACGCAGGGAGGGAAGCTCTTTGCAGCCTCCTATACATCTGGTGCGTGGTGATGTAGTGCTGCTGGCAGGGACCGAAGCAAGGACGGGCCGTCAGGGAGCAGGGTGAGTATCTCCCTCTCACGCACTACCACCTAGACACAGGTTTCCATCAGCCTTTGCTAACACAGAAAATGTCCTGAGCAGCACAGCAGGAAACAGCAAAGTTCAGCCTCTCTGGTAGCAGCTCCAAAGGGGATTCGAGGCCAGTGTACGGTGAAGAGCTAGGAAAGTTTGCTCCGTCTGTGACTCAGGGTCTTGCTAGCATGCCTTCAGTGGGCTCTTTTCGATGGCACTTGTGGATGGCACTGAGCTGAACTGCTCCCCAGGGAGGAAACTCAAGTACGCAACAGAGACCTTTGGGGGGAGAGAGAGAGGGAGAGAGACGGAGGAATGAAGAATGATGTTTGTCCTTGAAATTTAAATCTGTGGCTTCTTGCACAGTACATTTCAAACATCCCAATTAAATTAGTCCATTAGATAAAATCCTATTAATTGGATGACTTGGTCAGCTGTGGCTTACTCAGAATTTGTTGTGGTTTTAGTATTTTATCATCAATCACAGTTCTGGGCAATTCAAACCTCACAACACCAAGCAAAAAATTGCCCACAATTAACAGCTTCAAATACGAGCAGCTTTCATCACACAAACACCAGAAGAGCTCACACGACTTTCCACTCCACTGTACTTGTTTATTTAGTCTAGTTTACATCTGAATTTCTTCTCTGGGTTCAACTGATACAAGGTCACGCTCATCTGAATTACTCCCCTGCAAACACAACAAACCAGCTCCGACCAGGAAGCTTTAATCCATCACCAAAGGTTTTCAGCCATCAGACACCTAAGCAGTAACTTTGGTAATTAAAGTAGCATATCTAAACAGAAGGGAATGTAACAGCATATTTCTGGGCAACAGGGAGAATTTCTACCTTCTGCAGTCACTGGTGGACTATCAAAGTCAGTATAGCATGACACATGATGTTGCAGCATCCATGGGCTAGAAAAGTAAGTAATCTGAGTCACCCACAAATAGAAAAAAATCAAAAGGTCATTAAAAAGCTACTAAACCTCACAAAATACATTAATTAAAACCTCTATGAAACAGCAGAGTTGAATTCTGCTGTAGCAGTATCACATGGCTTTGGAAACTGCCTTTCAGTATCCAACCAAAACCTGGCATGTTTCCATCGCCACTTATTCTCCTTGGTTATGTCCACAGTATCATCAGACACCTGCGTGAAACATCAGAAAAAAATGAAAAACAGAATGGAGGGATTGAAGAAAAATAAATGCTAATATCTAGCTTTTATCCTGTTCTTCTCATTCATGATTCTCAAACTCATTTATCCAAGACAGTGATTAGTATCCTTTTGCAAGTGTGAATTGTAGCCACCAGCCACTACACATACCACGGAACACAGCACGGCTGGCAAGGGGAGTCAGTCCAGCATTGGAGCCCAGGCCAGGGAAGAGCATGATAGTTTGAGGAACTGAACAGCTCTTGCTCCAAAACATCACAGTGCACCCTATAGACTCACACAGACCCCAGATCATCAAAACAGCACCAGCCAAGGCTCATTCTGGTTAAGACTGTACATCCAAGACATCCAAGAAAGATGGAAATCTCTGTCAAAGAGTTTCCTGTGGATCTGTAATATGATACAGAAGTGCTACATGTGTAGGAAGGAGGAGAAGAAGCAGCAGCAGCACAAAGAAGGCTGTTAGCAGATGCGTGTTAGTTGCAGCACACAGAGTTTGTTCCACCAAACCAGATCCAAAGCAGGATCAGCACAGCAACAAGAGCATAGTGGAGCCACTGACATCTGTAAGCACAGAAAATGGGGGAAAGTTTCTGAATGCAGCTGATCTCAGCTAAACCACGGACCTACTGTCATATCAACATACCAAATACCAACCCATCAGTGCTCTTGGAAGAGGGAAGAAAGCTGAATCTGAGGCACAGATTTTCACAGTGTGTTCTTGTAAAAAAGGACCCTGTGGTGGAACAGCCATTGCATGTTCTCAGCTGTGCATCACTTTCTGTTTCCAAGCACGACAAAACTTCTGTCTTTGAAAAGTTCTCTTTCCAACAAAAGTGACTCTGAATCCTTTACCAGGCCACCCCACAAGTACGACATCATTTATACTGCATACAGGTCACAAATCCCAGTGAAGACTTTGCTGTCCTACTAGTTTGAGGCGAAAGGCACTCATCTTGGTGACCATCTTGGCACGCAGTAGCTACCAAGATCCTCCTATGAACAGAGAACAGACTGCAGCAGCTGCTCTGAGGCTAAGACGAGTGACAAGCCCCCAGCCTTAAGCATCAGCATTGCACAATGACTCCTCTTGTATCTTTTATAAAATGACCTTTCAGGAATGCAATTTCCAAAGTGACTAGTTTTGCTAGTGACACACAGCTAGGGGAAACAAAATAATTTACAGTGATTAGAATAGATCAGATTTACAGACTAACAAGGCAGATGATGCAGTGAGGCAAGGAATGAAAGGTAATGAGACCAAGAAAAAATTAAACACATGCTATATTCCAGCCTAAACTGCAGTGTGCAAATAGACAGGAAATACAGTCTAAACCAGTTCACATAATGTTTAGTAGCATTATAAAGGAAAACCAGAAAAGATCTTGCAGCTCTTACAGACTTCATAATACAGAGTACAAACCAATGGAAGACCATAAGGCAAGTTAAAAGGTACTGTTGAAACATCTGTGTGAAAGGCAAAAGGAGCCTTTCAATCTCAGGAGCTCTTGTTGCTACACTGAAAAACGTGGGGGACTGACAAACAGATTTCCAGAAGGTTCAAACCCAAGCCTGAAAGATTTAATAGATATCAGGTTATTTGGGCAATATTAACGTTTTTGCAAAATGAAACCTACAGTTACATTAAATTATCCTGAAACCTGCTTATTTGGGCAATATTAACGTTTTTGCAAAGTGAAACCTACATTACATTAAATCATCCTGAAGCCTGTAGGGTCTGATCACCTTCAGGTATGTGACAGACAAATGCAGTACAGAATGAGTCTCCCAGGATGAAAATGTGTATCAGGAAAAAAAAACTGGCTTTGAGGAAAACATGAGTGAGAAACCAAGAGTTTGAACTTGTCCCTGAAAAAGCCTTGGTGTTCTGTTATTTGTGGCTGACCCATACTGGAGAAAATGCTGTAAAAAACCAGGATATACTGGATTACCAAAACGATATTGCTGGGGGGAATATTGTGATAGACTTCAATGCAAAGAATTTCTTTACAGATAGGAGCATCCTGAAGATTGTGAAAATGTTCTTTATGTAGGCGTATACTTATACTGTGAAAACATTTACATACATGCTTAACTTTATATGTGTTGACTAATTAAAATCAACTGGGATAATCATGCTTCAATTTAACATGTTAAGCATTACAAAAAAAATCACGTGGATTGGCATGTTGGTATGTTTTCATCTCTCTTTGGTTCACTATATATTTTTTGCAGTTGTGTTCAGGATAACGGGAAGAATTGCAGCTCCCAGAAAGCGAAGAGACAATGCAAGATTTTAAAATACTATCAGAAGTAATAATTTTTTTCTAAACTATCCCTTTTACTTGAGCACGCTCATTTTTAAGGGCCCTCTATAAAAACAATATTATAAAATAGCTGTATTCCTGACTACTTTCTTAATCAGGCTCAGGAGTAAAATTACCATTCAGATGCTAACAGTTTTGCTGTTCAACGTCTAATCTGAAAGCCTTAGCAAATTCTATAAATATTTAAATTAAATATAATCTGCATTTGCTTAGTGATTTTAATTAAGAATTAAGTTGCTGTTACACTGAAATGTGTAAATGTTTAAAGCCAGTGCAGGATAATGTCAGGCATTTAAGATTCTGTACCACTATTAATACATTTTTCAGTGTATTGCAGGCCGAGGTTAGCACTGCAGTTGAGCTGCTACACAATTCCTCAGAATCATCTTTTAAAAAAATTGAAAAACTACAAAAAATTTTAAAACTCAATTTTAAACTGCTGGGACTGAGACACAGAACAGGGTTTTACTCAATTTTTTTCCATTTTTATTTCTACTTTAAGCCTCATTTCTCTAGACCTTCCTTCCACAGGCAAAACTCTGAGCCCGTGACTTTGAGCCCTTGGATTTCTTTGGGGTCTGATGAAGGAGCCTCCCGGAGACTTACATGGCTTTAGGAAGAAAAGCCACTTATGCTGACTTCATGCTATTCTTCTAAAACAAGGCAGTTACAAACCTGTTAAAGACAAATATTTATTCCTTGCATGAGGGTACAACAACTGAATCCTACTCACGGACTCCCCAGTACTACGTAAATCCAAGAAGACCGAAGGGTAGCCCACCTGCCTGGTGCATGTCCCCAGCACATGGAACCCACGCCAAGGACGCCTGTTTCAGAGCATCCTCCTCGAGCTGTTTGTGCATTCAGGAGACAGAAATGTCCATGGTTATTGAACCTCACTTCACCAGAGGGCACTGCAAGCTACAGGCTGTGTGTGGGAAAAACAACCTGATGAGACATGAGATGAAACCAGCATGCAGCTGTCCACATTGCAAAAGACAACCCTGCAGAATGGCACAGTCAAATTGAACGTGCCCTGGGCAACTCCTGTGTGCTACTGGATATGGCAAAAACACACACCTGCTTTGTCTGCAGGAAGGAAGAGCCTCATACTCGACATGTCCAACCCTACAGTAACACAGCTGGAGAAAAGGCCTCCCATCACAAACATGTCTGAGAAGGAAAAAAATTCATAAAAGATGCAAGACATTGGACAGCAGCAAATTAGATGCCTAAAGTCCAGGACAGAGAAGAAAACCGTTACAGATATTTAATTAGAAAACTAGCTATTAAGGTAGACTGTGGTTGTTTAATAATAGTTTGCGAGTGAACTAATGGAATTAGCTGTTGGACAGAAATGGGGAGAATACAGTGGTTACAGATCTTGGAAAGAAGTAACTAGAGAGGAATGAACTGCAGAGGTTATAAATCTCAGATTCAACTGCAAGTCTTTATCTCTCTTAGTCCACAAACAATTAAAAATGTTACTTCTATTTGTTCTAATGTTTGGAAGTATGACTGTGTTGATTGCAGTTGCATTTTGACCACAATAGTCACTGTACTGAACAACTTTTTCTCTGCATGGCTCTGCACGTTGGTTTGAGAGAGAGAGACAGAGGTGGAGGGATGGGCTATGCCTGCCCTTACCCAGAACTGGTTAAATGGGATTGAACTGGGAACCAGCAAATAGAACCAAAGAAACAGAATGAAAGAATATTTAAACCCAGTTTCAGTAATACTGGATATTACTAACTAACGCAAAGGGAAATTATTATTTTACAGAAAATGGCTTTCAGTTTTCCATTGAATGGCTTCATGGCATGTAAGAATATAGTAAGAAAATAGATGTGGATCTCTGTCAGCCTGATTCAAAACCTCTAATTCATAACCACAGCCTACTTGGTGATCTAGAAAAAAACAACCCACCACAAAAATCTAACCCAACACCTCACAACAGAGCAATTCCCCCACACACATTCACAAGAGAGCAGAAGATTAACTCTCATTTTGATCTTGTGATGAGAAAGAGCACAATTTTTAACACAGAACTGCAGTTTCTCCAGCAGACACCCAGGCAACTCAGAGTAGCATTTTCAACCTGCCATCCATCTAGCTTCAATCTGTTATACCAATTCAGCTGGTGACATCTGAAGTCCCAAGGTATGAGTACATTGCTGTTTCCTCATTAAAAAGTCAGCATGGGCAATTTGGGATATGTAGATTTTATAGAACACTCTTAGGAAAGAAGATAAAATAGAGCAGAGCAAAGAGTGAACGATTAAGCTTTTCCACAGCCAGAAAAAAGCAGGCAATAACATTCTCCACCACACTCAAATTTTCATCCCATGGAAGCTGACCTGGGCTGAAATTCAACCAGGTGCAAAGTGGCAGGTTCTCTGTCATCAAGGTAGGGTACAGCAAACACATTAAACCCATAGCAATTCTACACAGCTTCAGCTTTGCCCTCCATCATTTTCTTTTTTACTGCAGTCCTTTGCACAGAGAATGAGACAGAAGAGAGCATCGCCTTTTGCTCTGTCCCTCAGACATTTCTCCTCTGACATTGTCTCCAATTAGCATTCCTGTTTGTTATCCAATATATCACTCATAATAATTTTAGTGCAGTCAACCAGTTCCTCCCCAAATGAGAGGAAGGTTAATGATGCTTTCTGTTGCTGTTACTACCTGCATTGCATAAGAAAGGGAATGAATTTCTTAAATAACAGGAGACAATATTCCTTTTCTGAAATGCCTTAGAGCAGAAGACATCCATTCTTCACCAGTGAGGTTCAACTGGGCTGCCCTCACTTTACCAGGTCAGGAGTTGCTTTCTGCCTCTGATGCACAAAAACCCTGCGGCCGACAGAGAAGTGGCCCAAATGTCTTTAGTCTAGATGCTTTTCTGTAACAGAGCAAAAAATTGTCCCTTGAAAAGATGGAGCAAAATACACCAGTGACAAAGCTATTTGCATCAGTGCACTGCCAGTGTTGTTCCCTCCCTTCCCCTAGACCAGATACTCACCCAACACCTCAGCCCATGAACCAAACACCAGTCCCAGCCCTGGGATCGGGGCGGATGGAAGGGAGCTGCTGCTCTGGAGTCAGGAAGGGTGAGAGCTACGTCAGCACCCCCCTTCACCTCCAAAGCAATGCATCCTAAACCCAACTTAAAGACTCTTTAAAGAGCAGAAACATTAGAGGAAACACTATGCAAAGCAGAAGTATGATCTAAGTAGAAGTCTGACCTAGGAGCCACTGATTGCAGCCAAAACATTTTAATTTAAGTAACTGATGTTAACCCTATTGTATAATCCTAGTTACCTGTCAATCTTCCCCCAAAGAAGAAGATTGATTCTGATTGCCTGGTAACAGTTACCACTGGTTCTGTCATTACAGTAACTTCAAATTTTTTTATGCTAATAGCACATCATGGTTAGCAACTATATTTTTTTCTAATTTTTACATTTCTTATTTATTACTTTATTAATTTTACCTGCAATTTGTGTCAAACTGCTTTTGGATCAAAGCTGAAATTAAAGTAACAGTAGTAAAAAAAGTATTTCTATGGGTACACTGGCTACAAAACATAAAACATGAATTGCATTTAAATGAGAGTTGTCATATGAAGAAAATTATCTCCATAATTAGTGACTTGAAGCAATTGTTGCTGATCATAATATGATCAAAGGGCTAGAAGAGACCTCACCTAACCCCACCTACACCTTTGCCTAAGAAAGGGTTTATGATAGCTGCTCCTCTGAACTAAAACAGTTTGCAATTAAGCATAATTTCATGTGTTTAGGCAGAGAATTCCCTGGGCTGTAGCTTTATTTACATGTTAATAGGAAACGTCTAATGCTTAAATATTGGTTTTATGTAAATTCAAGATATTACAATGGGTTTCAATCTCAATATAGAAATTATGAGATGTCATTTTAATTCTGAAGGGGATTATTTCAAATGTTTTAATTTCAAAGAGAAATACCAGGTTTAAGTTAAAAAGACCAGAAAACCCTAACAAAAGCCCCACAATACTTCACATCCCCTGGAGATGGAACTGATCTGAAGGATGCTATCAACAAGAATAAGCACAGGGCAGACCTAAAAATGTAATCCTCAACGGCACCGAAGCAGATGGGACGTAGCCCAGCACCCCCGCAAAACTAATTCACAGGAGCAAAGAGGTCTTATCCAAAATAGGAGACAGTGCCTGGGCTGAGCAGGATGTTGGGCATATCTCAGCTCATCACCAGGCTCAAACACCCACTCCTTCAGTCTCTGTTTTTCATTGGATCCCACTGACCCGCTTGCCAACGTGGGAAAACTCTCCGTATGTTACTTGCCCTGGCAATTTTTCCATGTCAGTTTTGCTCAGCATCACAAACGTGACCTGTACTGGTCTCAGGAGGGTCCAGATGCTCCGCAAGGCTCATCCCCACACACCGGGATGCCCTCTAGCTCACAGTGAAGGCTGTAGGCCAGCAGATGCAGGGCAGCCCAGGAGAGAGCTCCATGGCCCCATCCAGCAAAGCACTCCCCCTGCTCAGGTCTGAGCATGCAAACCATCCCACCGACCTGCTGTGAGCTCACTGGGTGCGGTGAGCTCACCCAGCTGAACCCAAGCGCTACGACAGATAGTCTGTGAGGTCAGTCCCCTGGTACTATGGCCACGATGCAGGCACCTGCATTCCTACAAGGTCTGGCTTAAGCTTCAAGTTTTAGTTCAAACAGGAATTAATTCAAGGAA
Organism: Pterocles gutturalis; assembly: GCF_000699245.1. Classification (NCBI taxonomy): domain Eukaryota; kingdom Metazoa; phylum Chordata; class Aves; order Pterocliformes; family Pteroclidae; genus Pterocles; species Pterocles gutturalis. The sequence continues at coordinate 6,520 of NW_010140717.1, read as the reverse complement.
GCCCTTAAAGATCCCTCTTGGCTTTAGGATCTCTTAAAGTAAGCATAAATCACTAGCATTACATCTTGGCACCAGGCTTCATACTTACTTTGTATTACCATGAACAACTGCCAAAAGGGAAGAGAGAGGCACTCAGGTCCATTAGCCATATTTTACTTTTTTCATTATTTTCCCAGAAGTCATTGACCACACTGTTCTGATGCATCTTTGCAGTCCTCATCCAAGTCGCTGAAAGCTACTGTTGCAGCCCTAGGGTATCTACAGCTTTCAATCCTGGGTGACAGCAGGTAGCAAAAAGAGATCTGAACCTCCAAACAGCACCACTGGGGAGAACAAATTCCATGTTAGCTTGCTCTTTTCTTCACAGAATGACATGCAGTGTACAAGTTGCAGACTTCATATAAAGTACTGATTCTGAACATATGCAAAATGAAGGAAGTGGCAT
>NW_010140717.1:0-6044 GCF_000699245.1 Pterocles gutturalis | reverse complement strand
CAGGAAACATTTGGGTCGAATTTAAGACAACAGTTTAGGAATGACCACGTATAGTTACCCTAAGAGTTCATAGCCCACAGTCTAATTTTGCCACTGTCTAAAAGCTACTGAGCCATTTCTACTAAAATGCATGTGCTTATTTCTGGCCCTTCACGGGAGACTCACCAAAATAATTGGCCGAGTCCTTACAGAGGAGTGAAGAAACACACACCAGGGTCTCTGCTACAGCCACTGCATTTGCAAAATGCTTACTTAATGCTTAAAGACTGTGAGGCTACACTTTGCACTGTTAGCTTTAAGACCTAGCCTACCTAAACCAGGATTTTCTAATGATAATCTTGCAGGCACATGGTACCTGCTCTGCAGCATGGGCCACTCAAACTCAGGGTTTGAACAGCCACAGTCTAGCACTTTGAAAAGCGATCACCCCAGTCCCCACGCCTGCATTCAGTCCAAAATACAACATTTATTTGCACAATTTCAGAAGGCTGCACGATGCTGCACAGATAAGCTGTACTGCGGAGGAAACTGAGCCAGGGAAAGGGCAGGCACTGGGGAAAAGGACTGGCTCCACATGACGTCTACCGCGGCATAACAAACACTGAATGCTTGGCAGGTTCATTGGTGCAAAAAGGGGATTAAGAGCAGCCTTAAGAGCCAGCGGACATAGGCACTGCCTAACGCTTGAATTTTATGTCTGTATTTGCTGATGTTGTAAATATCCACATCATTGTGAGTCTCACAAAGCTCATATCCTGTAGTCAAAGAACCAAGTGGAAATGTCAATTTTTGTAATATTGAGAGCAGGGGGGAGGAGGTTATTCCCCATGGCTGAGAACTAGCAACTGAAAATAATATGATCCTAAAATGAATAAAACTTACAAAAGTAGTTAAAAGAACCATTAAAAATCCCCCAACGTAAAGGTTCTGAGCCATGGTTTTTCAGTGTGTGCCAAGACTGCACTGCTCAGAAAACAGATGAACTCTTTAAAAAAGATCTTTCATAACTCTTCTGAAAATAAATTTTAGTTCAATTCACTTGATAAAATTCCCACAATGGACAACTGAGAATCAGACATCCAATGCTATACTGTATTATGGCGAAGCTGGTCCTACCTGAAGCCTGGGCAGAATCCCTAATGGTCATAAATTATTATACAAGGAGATGAATTAAACAGTAAAATTATTTATTTCCATAATGTATTTTAAAGATGTATTTATTCGTATGGGGTGAAACTTTTATTGTTTTTGCTTGGGAGATAAAAGTGACAGGATGCCTAGTGTTAAAGCAAATTTTCTAACTGGACCTTAACGGATCTTATCAAACCTCTTGATACAGCTTACTCACTTTGAAAGATCACTCAGTCCCTACCTAAAGAACGAGCCTGCATTAGGTTTAAAGGTCTTCCTTTTAGGGGTGGGGCTGTGCATGCTGAGTCTTAACTTCAACCAGAGGCAAAATATTTTGCTTTTCAAAATTAAGAAGAATCAACACATTAGCCAAATGGAATTATTTTACATTTTTTTAGATAATGTAAATAATTTTTTACTTTATTCATTATTTCAGTTGTAAAGGAAAGCACTCAAGAAAAAAAAAAAAAAAACAACCAACCAAAACACTGCCAGCTGTTGGCAGATTAAAAGTAATAGCAAATTCTACATACCAGAAGTATTTTTTTCCCTAAAGTTCCCCCTCAGAAAAAATAAGATTGTTTTGGCTTTTAAAAGAGATATCACATTTTGACTAGTCTGCTGTGACCAAGGTTATGACAAATGCCTTAAAACTGGCAGTACATTTATGCTGTTCACACTGCCAGGAAAGCCATTACCGGATTTTCTTTTTTTTTTTTTTTTTTTTTTTTATTTTTTTTTTTTTTTTTTTTTTTTTTTGTTAATCCAAACATTACTATAGGAAAGAAATATTTCGTGTGATTCAAGTAGAAAACAGTTTCAGACTACAATGAAAGTTTGGATATGCCAATGTCAGCGAAGGCAAAGAGGACAGTGTGAAAGTGCTCTTCTCTTATCTCTGCCCCTCTTGGTTTGGTTTCTCTTCTGGGCTTCAATAGGTCCCTAAGCACCACAGTGGGGCTCCCGTAATAGCCCCAAATATTCTTAACAATAAGGCAGACGCCGCATCCTAGTTTCGCAGTCCTTTTGGAAACATTTTCTTCCTCTTAATGTCAACCTTTTCCTCTTATATACTTCTCTTGCTTTTGCCTCAAGGAGGCTTTTATAGCCACTGTGTCTCGTATTATGGATCTGAAATGCCAAATCAGGCTGCGATATTGCAATGAATGCTTCCCACCAGTCCCGTGTTAGAGACTCAAGGAATTCAGATTGCTATCATCTTCAGTAGCTTCAAAATTAATGAATATAGTTTATGAGCAACCCTCAGTTCAATTTCATTACCTTACACCAAACTTGATAAGGGAAAACCAGAGCTTCAATCCAGAAAACAGTGTACTATGCATTAATTTACAGAAGCACTCCTAATCGGAGGTTGGGCAACCACTTGCTCTCATGCTTTTACAGTATCAAAGACTTCTTTCATTTAAAAGACCTTTTCATTTATGTTCTGTTCCTATTCGTTCAACAAAAAACCCCCAAAGAAATATAGAATCCTTGTTTAATTACATCCCTAGCCCTAAAAGCCCCTCGGTGCTTTGTAGGAATAAAAATTTCCTAGAGGTTAAATAGGAACATCATTCCAAAAGAAAAATAATGGCAAGGATAAAACTTTATTAATGAAGAAACCTAGAACTTCATTTAGTATTTTAAAGACTTCATTAACAAAATTCTCTGGGTATCTACAGATGTTAAATTAAGATTAAGACCTTAAACAGTTTGTCAGGCAGATAAGCACATCAAAGCATTTCAAAAAGGAAGAACCTAGATTTGAAAAGCTGTCAGAGAGCAGAACCGAGAAATAAAGGCTAATGAAGTAACTGCAATGCCTAGGAATGTCTAGAATAGGTTTTTCTTTACACTATCATCCTCTGACCTTAGAAGACTAAAAATGAGGCTGAATTAACTTCATAACATTTGATATTTCATTACACAGAGGTGTAGATTTCTATAAAAACCTGTCCTTCCTTTTTTAATCTCTTCTTCACTTTACACCTGAAAGAACACTTTGCTGTTATTTCAAATTTGTCACACTGGGAAATAGAGGAGAAAATACCGCATACATTCCCATAAACCTGCTGAAGATATGCTGTAGTCCTGGCACAATCCCTGGGTCAGCTGTGCTCCGCAGCCCCTGTACCTCCACGTTTGTGGATATACCCACCCAGGGAGTCGCTCCCAAGCATTGTCCTCTCTCAAGCAACCAGCAGCCTACCACCTTTAGCAGCCTACACATAGCTATTTATGTATGCCTTAATGGCCATAGCTAGGCATAGAGATCAATCAGAAAGGTCTTCAGACATGTTGTTGGCAATGGAGCAGACTAAGGTAATTAGGCACCAGACACATGCACAGACACGCCAAGCTGTATCCCAGCGGTGATCCTCCTCCTCTGCTGACTGCAGCACAGCCCAAGGTCTCCTGTCTTCCCTAGCTAAATCAGACCCCGTGAATGGTGAGGCAGGGATAACACAGCCCGCTTAGTAATTCAATGTAATTTCATGTAAATAAATACAAATATCCTGAACAAATAAATACAACTTTTCTTCATCTGTAACCTAAGACTCAAAAAACAACACAACACCCTCACGGTGCAACATCTTCATGTGGCAAACAAGTACCCACTCTGGCATACAGCATGAAACAACTCTGTATGTGCACCTCTCAACACCAGCAAAGGCAGGTGTATGAAGAAGTCTAAAAAAAAGTCTATTTATTGTTGCAGTAAATATTTTTTTGGAAAAAGAAAGCCAAGTTAGCAACTGACCCCAACTCTAAACCAGCAGAGCCTGCATGAGCTGTGTAGTCATCCTTATAACTCCTCTGCAAGGTCATAAACAAATGGGTACAAGATGTTGTAATAGCTCCCTTAAGTTTTCAAAATAATATTATTTTGTACACATCATGATTAATAATGAATGTCCATTTTTATCTTGTGTAACACACACCAAGTTTGTGGTCTGCCTGCTAATTCTTTCAGAGCAGCAAGGTTTGAACCCCATATGGAAAGGACGAAATCTGCTGTGAACATTGGGATTAATCCCTCTGACTTGTCAAAATCTAGTCTCGGTCCTGCCTCAGGGTATTCATTGCATTAGCCCCCAGCACAACCTGAATTTTAAATGTACTTGCTGCAAGAATATTGGAAGATGATGTTTTAGTTGCTTATTTTATTGAGTGCAATGCTTTCCAAATACAATGGGTTTTTTGATGCATGATTATTTGAAAAGCCTGCTCTTAAGATAAAAGCTAAATCAACAAACCAATACATTTCATTTAGCGCAGACCATTCGGGAACACTACTGGAGATGCATATAAAAGCGCTCCTTTCTAGAGACACGTATTGTAACCATGTCTGACTGCAATAGTGAGCACATTGCTGTCGGGAAAATTGCCATGGTCAGACCGCAAGCTCCTCTCAGCGAACAGAGCTGCAAACCCCCAGGGGCCAGGGGAAAACCTCCTGGAGCTCAGAGAGCCTTGGCCATGTGTCCTGGTTTGCAGGCTCAGCGCCACCACTCCAGTTTCAGTGCTGGGTTGGATTTATCACTGAAAGTCCCTGCACTCCAGGAAACAAGTTTTCTTGGCCCAAATCCAGTTCTTTAGGCCCTGGAGCCTCCGCACGGAGGAGCGGAAAAGGTGGTGTTCACTTTCTAAATCCATTTGATGTGGGAAAAGAAATACTGTGCGGGATGAAGATGATCCATTTGCCACCGATGGGAATTTATCACCAGAGCCGTGTGTGGCAGCTGCACAGCCATTTCCACACTGCCATCTCCCTCTGCAAGGATTTCCCAAAGAGACTCACACCTGTTTTCAGGGGCATGTTGATAGATAAGAGACTAAACTCATCCTCTCCCCAGAGGAGCACAGTTACCGTAAAGAGTATTTTTTACCTTAATGCTTGGTAAAGGATAAAGCAAACAAACCCTATCAGAAGGAACAATACAATCACAGACCAGTGTCGTTGCCACTTGGAAATTACGTGATAAGCTGCCTACAAGCTCATTACCACCCGGCTTGCAAAATAAATTAGAAATTTTCAAAACCAGAAAGAAGAATAATCAAGGAAACTCTATGTCATTTACTGAGGAAATAACATTATAAAACAATCTTTGCTGCAGATTTACTTTAGCCACAGAATTTATTAACCACTGATAAACGTCAATCATGTTTTTCCCCCCCAAGCAAAGCAAACCTCTTTGTGCTCACCCTGTGTCCCTTAGCTGGCTCAATAACATTGTGCTGGATGCTAGGGATGAAAAGAATAATGGAATTCAAAATACACCGAGTACAAACCTGGGTAATTACTTCTACTCAGAAGAAAATTACTCAAGCAGTTCCCCAGTTTAAAACACTTGGAAAAAAAAAAAAAAAGTTATGCTGGGGCTTGTGCTTATAATTGGGCTGTTTTGCAAGCGCGTGACTAAATAAATAACCTCTGCAAACAAGCAAACAGGATCCATGCTGGATGCATGCAGCTATCACTCATTACTTTCAACTGTATTTTACTATATTTTTAATTTAAAATTATATCTCTCAATGAGACTCTCTAGTCTCAGAAAGCTTTTCAGTTTTACTAAAATTATTCTTAGTTTGCAGAGTATCGGTGAGGTTAATAATATCAAAGAAGTATCTCTCACAGTATCCTGAGAAAAAACATTCTTAGTAAGAAGTACTAGACAGCAGTAAGTAAATTATTTGTTTGCAAAATAGGCGATTTTGTAGTTGACAAGAAGTAACATACAAGTAAAACTTGTTGAGAAGAGGCACAGAAATATCCTCTTGTCTACTGAATTTGGAGTTATATCAGTAGATACATCTGAATATTGCCTTTGGGGACAAATCTCCATAACTAGGTAATAGCTGTGATCACTTTGCAAAGGACTAAAGTACTGTCTTTGCCTGATCATACC
>NW_010140716.1:0-1528 GCF_000699245.1 Pterocles gutturalis | reverse complement strand
TGGGCGTCGGGCACGGGCAGCCCACGGGCCGGGCGGTGAAACAGCCCCTGGTGCCCTACCGGGAGCCACAGGCGCTGCACGGCAAGAGGTGAGGGGACGGGGTGGGGACAAGGACAACATGGAGATGGGGACAAGGATGGGGACAGGATGGAGATGGGGACAAGGACAACATAGGGATGGGGATGGGTTGGAGATGGGGACAAGGATGGGATGAGGATGGGGACGAGGACAACATGGGGATGGGGACAAGGACAACGTGGAGGTGGGGATGAGGATGGAAATGGGAACGGGGATGAGGATGAACATGGGGACGAGGATGGGGACAAGGATGGGACAAGGACAACATGGAGATGGGGATGAGGATGGAGATGGGGACGAGGACAACGTGGGGATGGGGACAAGGATGGGGACAAGCACAGCATAGAGACAGGGATGGGGACAGGATGGAGATGGGGACAAGGATGGGGACAAGGACAACATGGAGATGGGGATGAGGATGGAGATGGGCACAGGATGGAGATGAGGATGGGTTGGAGATGGGGATGAGGACAACATGGGGATGGGGACAAGCAGAGCATAGAGACAGGGATGGGGACAGGATGGAGATGGGGACAAGGACAACATGGAGAAGGGGACAAGGATGGGATGAGGATGGGGACAAGGACAACATGGGGATGGAGATGGGAACGGGGACAAGGATGAAGATGGGGACAAGGATGGGACAGGGATGGGGACAAGGATGGGACAGGGATGTGGACGAGGACAACATGGGGATGGGGACAGGATGGAGATAGGGACAAGGAGGGGGACAACGACAACATGGAGATGGAGATGGGAACGGGGACAAGGATGAAGATGGGGACAGGATGGAGATGAGGATGAGGATGGGTTGGAGATGGGGACAAGGATGGGATGAGGACAGGGACAAGGACGGGGATGGGATGGAGACGGGGACAGGGACAGGATGGAGCTGGGGACAAGGGTGGAGCTGGGGACAAGGATGCGATGGAGATGGGGACGAGGATGGGGACAGGGACAAGCACGGAGATGGGGACGAGGATGGAGATGGGGACGAGGATGGGGACAGGGACAAGAATGGGGATTGATTGGAGATGGGATGGAGATGGGGACAAGGATGGACATGGAGACGGGATGGAGATGGGGACAAGGACAACATGGAGATGGGGATGGGGACAGGAGGGGGACAAGGATGGAGATGGGGACAAGAACGGGGATGGAGATGAGATGGGGACGGGGACGAGGATAACATGGGGATGGGGATGAGGATGGAGACGGGGATGAGGACGGGGACAAGGACAGCATGGGGATGGGGATGAGGACGAAATGGAGCTGGAGACGGGGAGGGGGACAAGGGTGGGGACAAGGCCAGGACAGAGATGGGGACAGGGACAGGACAAAGGCGGGCGGGAGCCGGGCGAATCCCCCATTTCCCCTTTTTCCACGCACCCAGACCCGTCAGCTTTCCCGAAACCCCTCCTCCCACCTCTTCCTCCTCCTCCTCGCCGGC
>NW_010140715.1:0-12346 GCF_000699245.1 Pterocles gutturalis | reverse complement strand
TTTTAAACAGAAAGAAATGCCCAGGACATGCCAAGCAGGGCATGTTCTGGATCAAATATCCATGGACTGAGATATCAAAGACCTTTACCACTGGTGCACACCAAATGGTTCACTACGTGCATAATACTGTTTTGTGTACACATGGCTGTTTTTTAAGCATACTGCTGCAGAGCACTTCATCCCAGATGGTTACTGATTTTGCCATTCTTTGGCTCAAGCTATTGTTTCAAGATGATCTGTTGCCCCTTTCTGGGAGGGTGCATTCCCATCCCCAAATGTCTTGTGGCCAGAAGTACCCCTCTCCCCTGTTGAATTTGGAGGTTGCATTGTACTCAAAATCTTAGCTCAGCAAGGAAGTCTGGAGCCAGCCCAGAAGCTAAGGAGCAGCTTAAGGAAATACGGAATGGGAAAAGGTGAGTCCTTAGGCACAAGGACTGAATCGAGCCATGCCACAAGGATCTTCCTTTTTGAGGTGAGTTGGAGATCCAGGAGGCAGGGATGAGGGGATGGACTTGAACTGCTCTGCTCAGGAGAAGGCCGTGCTCCTTACCTGGAGGAGTATTTTGTTGACTGGGAACACACCTGGGTGAGGTCACCTTTCTTGCAGATCCCTGATGGGACTGTAGTCTGAGTGATTGTGGGGTCTGAATCCCCTTCCCTGTGAGGTGTTTTGAGAAACTTTACAACTACAGTCCAAACCTTTTGTGTGTGAACATGCCTTAGATTATAAAGGTGACTTTTGGCTGAAATTACTAAATACAGTATTAGAAGTTATGATCTTTTTTGCAGTGAAGCAGTCCACATTACAGGTTGCCTTCATTCTTCTTTTTCCTTAGGATCCGGAGGATCAAATTCTGATCTCAGGTAGTTCACATCCTAGTTTCCCTTACAGACAACCCCATAGAGTTTTCTGCAGGTTTTTTGTGGAAAAGCTCTTGTCTGAAACAGAGGACACCAGTGAGCACACTCTTCATCCAGCCACTGCTGTGGGTATTGTCTCATGCAATTCCAGAAACCTGTTTGTGCCAGATTATAAAATTTGGCAAGTGATTGTAATGTACTTCAATAGCCTCCAATATCCCAAAGGGAAGCAGAAGCCAAGATTTAAAGGAAGTTATTTAATCCATAGTCCCAAGACATTCATCATTACAATAAATGTCTAATACTGTGTCTAATATTGCCAGTGTCAGATAAAAAGGAGATGAGTTGGCTTTGCAACCTTTCTTTCCAGGGCAGAACTTTCAGAAAGCCTCTTTCTTTTGGCTCAAACCTTGCCTATCTCACAGCAACTGTTGTTGTTGTTGTTCTTGTTTTTGTTATTATTACTACTACTATTACTGCCACCATCACAATCATCACTTGTAAGTAAAGCTCCGTCATGTAGATGTGCTGTTTGTGGCTATTTTCTTGAGGATGTTTGGACAGCTGTTACGTGCAGTGTGCTGCAGATTTTGTTTATCTCAACTGGCTATGACAGAAGTTCTTTTTTGAGGACCGCTTATTAGGGATGCCAGTGGTAGCAGAACAAAAATCAAAGACTGCCTCTGTGTTTTACAGGAGAGGTAGCTGGACTGGCTGAGGAGCAGCAGGCAAATGTAAGCCTGTAAGGCACCTATGCTAATGGCACACATCACTTTTAGGACTGTAGGAAAATCCAGCTTATGCATTAGGTGATATAAGATGTAGCCTGCATGTTTCTGAGTGTGGTAAGCTATAAAATAACAGTGTCATCATGCAGCTCCACACTGTTCACTCCCAGCTTCTCAGACCACATCCTGGACTTCCTTGACGTAAGGTGAGAGGAGACTTCACAATCAGGAGACAAACAAAAGCATTGCTTTTGTACTTAACAGCAGCTGATGAGTTGTGAGGACCCTCTATCCAAGTAGCCCTCAAAGAACAGCAGAGGGCTAACAATTGTGTGTGAAAACAGCGTAAAACAAACAGCTTATGTCTTAATACAACCTTCACCAAATTTTTGAAGTATAGATTACAGAGTCCCTCTCTAATTAGTACTAAATTAATTAAACCCACCACAGATTCCCCAGTTCAAGTATTAGCCATTGTTCTAGGGAACTGACCAGGAACTCATTATGAAAATACCTTTATCCTCTTCATTTAACTATAAAATTTGCGTCTTCTCAGATGTTGCACTGCCAGCCTTTAGCATTAAGAGCTATAAATTATTATCTTCTGGAAAAATGATTTAAAATGTGAGATGGAAAAGGACAGCTAGAGCTTAAACAGACCACTAGCCAGAGGACATGAGACCTGTGCAGAACTTTGTTTCTTTGGTGTCTTTTATCCTACTGTTTATCAGGCAGACACTTTTGGGTCAGTTTCTCAGACCTGTCTTCTTTTTTGTGCTTTCTTTTGTGACCCAGCTATTTTAAAAAAAAAAAGTGGCATTTTCGGGACAGGAGACCCTTGAACAAGAGTGCACCTGGATGGTATACAGCTGGCAGATGGTGCTACTGAAACTGAAAAAGCATTAAGGCTTCTCTCACCTTTACCGAGAGCTAAGGACAGCTCCACCAACAGTGGAGTAAAACAGTGGGGGAATTTATCCTGCTTCTCCACTGTCCTCCTGGGTACGCCAAGGAAACCAGAGCTGCATCTGGAGCTTTTCTGCTTAAGTGTACCCACAGCTGAGCAACAGATTAGCGTACCAGAGGAAGACTCAGAGAGCAGATAAGTTTATTTAAGTACTTTGAAAAGACACTGTGTATCTTCAAATTCTTATCTCAGGATTTTTACTGTCATATATAATCTATTTTATGATGGCCATCCTGCTAAAAAATGACAGACAATGATTAGTGCTCGTGTGAGCCAAAATGTAGTTACTCAGTTTCCATTTTGTGAGGTTTACATTACATAAATAGCTTGTAATGTAATTCTAACTGAGAGGAAAAATTAATTCAGTAATTAAGTACTGCTCTGGAACAAATGGACCTGTGGGTATTCCCAAAATATATGGTTCAAATTAGTGCTGATCAAGTCATAGTGTCTACATTTGCTTCATGGACGGGCACTTTAAATCAACCAGAACATGGCTCAGTGCCTACACTATACAGCTTTTCCTGCCAGGCATCTTCAATGGATACCCAAAAAGCAGATGAGAATGCTGTTGAGAATGATTGATGAACCTGACTGTCTCCTTGCATTCTTAGGGACTTTGTGTTCAATTCTCTAGCTACAGACCTTAGAGATCCAAGGAATCTTGGAGAGAGCAGTTTTTCTGGATCTGAGTTAGACAGACTTCAAGGCCTGTATTGATAGGAGATGTTACTCAGTGGATACTTTGGTCTTTAGATTTAGTTTTTCTTCCTCTAATGCTGCAAAGGGAAGTGGTGCTTCCAGCACTTTAAGCAGCCAAGATCCTCATCCCACTAGTTTATACTGCTGAGAGCAACAGTCACTCGAGACCTTTTCAGCCCAAGGATTTAAAGTGTGGCTGACTGGTGAGGCATCTTTGCTTAACAGTAGTGACAACAGCAGTAAGAACTACTTTGTTAAGAAAAACTGCAGCCTCTTGTAGAGGGTTTTGATTCTCCATAGGAAAGATCCTTTCTGATTTCAGTGAGAGAAAGGAACATAGACCGACAGACTGTCAAAATAAGCAGAAATCTAGGAACGGCCTTTGCTATTATTAAGTTTTTTACTTGGGGAAAGGAAGAGAGGTGGTGCTTACCACTTACTGAAGAGTGTCTCCCTGCAGCTGAATGAAGTTACAGTGTTGTGCTGGTTTATCTGTGCCAGATAGTTTAAGATAGCATAGATAAAAAAAGCAAGGTGCACCCAGTGGCACACTCTCTCCTGTGTGCCAACAACTTGAATTGCTCTTCAGGGATCTGGGCTGTTCATTCTCTTCAAGATATAGCCCATTAAGTTGCGTGCTAACTGCGTAAGTAATAGCACTGGTTAGCTGTAAGTGTTCTTAATTTCCTTTGGGAATGGGATAACAACATATCTGAGGTTTGAATGTCCTTGTGGAGGCACACAACAGCTACATCTAGCAGGATCTGTTTTGCTTCTAGTTTAGCTTAATTCATTTGTTAGGCAGACAGATTTTCAAAATTAGCTATTTTTTTGTCAGGTATTCATGACTGTACAGGAGGAGATGTGCCTGATGTTCCACTTCCCCTTTAATTAAACTGAAGAATTAAAATTATTTATATTAATTAATGATAGTATGTGGTGGAGGAAGCAGTATCTCCAGTGCATTTCACACTTTGCTTTCTTGTTGCAGCACAGCAACACAATTACCTCCTTATAACACCCTCTAATGACTTAACATCTCATAACCACTATTCTCAGATACCTCTCTTTCCCCAAAACCAGCACAACTGCAGTCCTCACAATCACAGGGCATTGCACTCCCTCGTTCACGCCCTTCCACTGAGGTCCCCCACGTAGACCAAGAGCCTGTGTACCAGAAAAAGCTTTTCTGCTTGCTTGTGGCATATCATTATGGTGTGGAACCAGTATCTCCACTTAGTAGTATCTGCTGTTGACTTGCTGCAGTGTTTTTGCCATGCTTCTTAATTGTGCAAAGAACATCCACAGGACAGATATCTAAAACAGTTAAAATGGGGGGAGAAAAAGAAGAAGCAAACCTGAACAGGCCGTAGGTTACTTACATAAATGGGAGTTTTAAAGGCAACAGGAGAAAGTATTCAGGCAAATTAAAAAAAAAAGATGTTATGGAAGGTAATGTATTCAGGTAGCAAGCACTGCACTCTTGGAAGTGCTACTCTAAGTCCTTACTATGTAAGTGATACCTTTTGCAAGAATGAGGGCTTGACACAGTAAGAGATGCTTTTGCAACTTCCTAATTTAATCTCAAGCAAAAAATGATGTTTGGAACCAAACTGGTCTTCTGGACTTGGAGAGAGTTTTGTTATCTGCTTGGAAGCCATCCACAACACCTTTAAAGACGATGTTGTCAGCTCATGTATTACTCTGCCTCGTGCCCTTGTGATGCAGCATTTGATACTTGGAAACAAGATCTCCTCCAGGCACAGCAGCTAAGGCAGGTGATTTTTAGGGACAGACTTCTGATTGTATTATAAACTGCACAGCTAATGGACATTCTGGGGCTCATTCCAAAGAAACCAGCAAATCTATTGCACAGTGCCAACAGCTTAAGGCTAGTCATGGGCAGGTCCTGTCAGATGCTGAGTGCCCTTGCCTTGCAGATCACGGCACCCATCAGCTGGCACTGGATCATGTGGGAGAAGAGCTGTGGCTCCACTTCGGGCTGCTACATTCCTACCTGTGAAAATCTGCCCTGGTGTTTCAAAAAGCGAGGCTTTCTCTCTTAAAAAAAAATCCTTCTTGTGTCACTAGTGCAAAATACTCTTCTTTCCAAGTTCAGAAGTGTCTGCCATTGTGTGAGTAAATCCACACAAACTTTGGAGAAGGTTAGGAAATCTCTGAGGTTAAGGTGCTGTTCATTTATACAAAGTATCGTCACCACCACCAGAGCAGAGAAGTGTTCTGAATTCCTAAAAATTTCCTAAAAACTGTGAGACTCTGCATCTAACTGTATTTTTGTAGTGCCTTGTGCTAGACTTGGGTCCTCTCATTTGAGTATCTCTTGGTTTTTGCTGTCAGGTGCCATGTCAGATGCCATGACACATGCCTGCATGGAGCCGCATTGCCCCAGGGAAGTCTCTAGGCAGGTGGTGGGCTGAAAACTTGTTTCTTACGCATATTGGCTGTTCACAAATTGTTTGGTCTACACATTAGCTGTGTGGAGTACAAGGAGAAAAGCTGTAAGCTATCTTCTGAAAATTACTGGGGTTCAGTGGATAAAGCTAAGCACTTGTTACAGGCTGAGAAATGGAGAAGTTTGGCACAGCCTGCATCCAGCCTTCAATAGAGTGAATTAGAGTAATCCAGCTCAGAAGTGAACATGCCTGGGTCATTGTGACCATTGCTTATCTGGGGAGAAGGGATGACTCCTGCTCAGCTGGAGGTGATAAAAGGCCTTCTTCCAGGCTTAGAACAAATACCCTGAGGGCTTAACTTGATGCACTTTAAGAGGTGCTGTATGGAGGATAAGGCCAGTCATTTGTCTAGTTCTTAAAAGGATTTCTACTCCCTAATCAGCACTAACTCAGCCATACTAGCTCCTCTTGAGATCTGCCTTGGAGGCACGCTGATGCCCTGAGGGACACCACTGGTGGTGCACAGACTTTTAGTATTTGCTGGCAGTAGCCATGGGTCCTGTTGATCTCCATTCTTGAAAGGCCTGAAGCAATCCTGGCTATGCTCCCTCTGGGATCCATCTTTTGGTCTTTATGCATGAGGACAGTATCTGCCTACATGACAGTTACACTGCTCAAAATCTGGGTTATGTTCCCAGGCAAGCTGTTGCTCATCCACACAGAGCTGAGAAGATAGTCACAGCCAGCAGCAAATTGATGCTCCTCAGAGGAAAGGAGGAGAACTAGGGCTATTAACACCTGACTCACTCCTGTTGTGGCTGTTCCAGGGGCTGAGCATCTCTATTCCTACCCTGACGCAGCTTGTGGAAAACCAGTAGTAAATCCAGTATTACAGGCTGTAAGATAATTTTCCATGCCATCAAAGGTGTGGGGACTCTCTCCCAACTCCTGTAAAGCTTTTTCTTCCATAAGTGCTTGTCACTCACCATTTGTCTTTCAGCCCCCTGATAGCTGCTCTCCTTGGTCAGCCTGTGGAGGTCCAGGGGGAGTCCTGTGTGTATCCAGACCTCTGTTATGCCGCTACTGCTGCAATGTGTGTTGTGTTCATTGCTATAACCTCTATCACTGTATGTTGTTTTCAGCATGCATTTTTTGGGACAGCCATTTCCTTTGCTCTGAGAGGAACCATTTTCTGTCCTTAATCAAAGCCCTGGGAGTGAGAACAGCAGCTCTGTCATGTATTGCTTCCCCTTTTCCTGTAGAGGTTTTGGGAGCATAGAGCCAGAGGTGACTTGCCTAATTTCTGAGCAATAACAGCTTTATTAGCCAGCCCTAGCAGCTGGACAGAGGGTGGTACACATGGGCTTAATCACAGAAATTAAGCTATTTCTGTAACAAAAGAGGGTTGCAAGAAGTTTGCACAAAAAAATTCTCATAACCTCATGCAGCAAAACAGTATAGTAAGGGGAATGCCTTTTCAATTAAGTACATCAAATCCTTTCTCAAACATTTAACAAACCAATCAGTGTATTTTGAAGAAATGCTGTCTGTTCTTGCTGAGAGCACAGAATTTGTTCATCTTCTTCTAGCTGCAGTGAACTAAAGATCTGAAACAAATCTGATTATTTTAACACAATGTATTGATCTGTGCAGTTCTGGTATGCTTGGAAAAGGGGGATTGTTTTATTCTGCGAACAGACGCTTCCTATAGCAGGCAGCAGAAACATCCTAAGTGTGCAGTGTGATTTTCCAGCAGGAAAAATTCTCCGGATTCTAAAACCAGGCTTTTGCATTTTGCAAATATGGAAAAACAACAAGGGTCAATTCTCACCTTAAAAGTGATGGGAGGAGAAAAGAAGGAAATTAGAAAAAGTGTTTTCCTTTTTGATGCTATAGTCAGATGCAAATGTATGATTTAGGCAGTATCTCTCCAGTTATGTTCCACAGGAACTATATGGGATGTCTCTATATAGAAGATAATACATGCTCCAGAAGAATTATTGCATATACAAAGGGAAATAATGTCAGCATAAAACAACTGGAGTGACAAACGGGTGCATATGACAAACAGGTTTTTTACATTCTTCCTTTAGTTCCACTTGCTTTATCTTGTAGAAGGGGTGAGTTATTTTAAATTGTCCATAATATCTAACCCAGCAATATTCCTCCCAGTCTACAGAAGATAATTGACAGAAAAGAACCTGTTGTATGGATAATTAAGAAATAGAAAATTTAATGCAAATTCTGTAATGTCTGTTAAATGCTATGCCATTTATTATAAGCATCTTGAATAGTTCTGAGTATCTTCAGTGGGACATATGTGTCAATCTACAACATGGTCTGGCTGGACTCCTGTGGAAATCAGTTAAGGGAGAGTTTGTTTTCTTCAACTGATTCTTTTGTAGGATACCCTCTGTTTGGAAATCTTTGATAAACATTAGTAAGCATAGCTAAAACCATCATTCATGACCATCTTTTCATTTGCTGAAAGAAACAGGCATAAATGGGTATTTTCACCATTACAGCTCAAGGGATGGGTTGTCTTTCTTTAGTATGGTTGAACGAATGCAGCTTTTGCATGTAGCCGGTGTGTTAGTGAATTACACTAGTTTGAAAAGAAAGACGTACAAATGTATTGGTTATTTTTATCCCATTTAGAGTCTAATTGATCTTAATAACACTGAGATTATAAAGGGATTTTTGGACTGATGATCAAAGCATATGGCATGCTTCCTAAACTGGAAAGGGGGAGGTGGAAAAAAAAATAAGGGACTAGGAAAGATTTGTAAAGATGTAGAAAAGGACACCTTTCAGATAGAAAGAAGCTCTGACAGCTGTTCTTGGTGGGGTTGTTGTGTCTTTAGAGTGTTTATGTGTGTATTCATGCTTGGCAAACCACAAATAACAAAACAATGTTCTTTGGGAGCAAAGCCCTCTAATGTATGTGAAG
The DNA here is from genome assembly GCF_000699245.1 of Pterocles gutturalis. NCBI lineage: Eukaryota > Metazoa > Chordata > Aves > Pterocliformes > Pteroclidae > Pterocles > Pterocles gutturalis. The sequence continues at coordinate 3,724 of NW_010140715.1, read as the reverse complement.
CTGATGATATGCTACTGGATGCTGTTTCTTGGGCTGAGTGAACTTTCTGCACTGAGTAAGTTTTCTTATTTCAATTCTTTTGCGTGCTAACTTTTTTCTTTCTTGGTTGAAAGTATGGTTTCAAAGTGGAATCTTCAGTGATTTTTGAAGTTACTCTTAAAAGACTGATAAGGTAAAACAATCAATTAGTCACAGTGGCTCTTGACATTTTGAGGTAAGATTGGCCTGCTAAACAAGGAAGGCATGATGGAGGATCTATAGCCTTGATTAAAGAAAGACTTAGGTCTGTCAGGGTCACTTACATATCAGGCGATTATGTAAGTGTTGCTTACGGAAGTTCTGTGTGAGTAGGATGGCATATCAGAGTGATGCTTTCTCCTCTCACAGAAATCTGGGGTGGGGAGAGGGACAAAGTGAAGCAGGATGTTGGCTGCATAAAATAAATGACCCCTCTTGAAGAACATGTGAGTGACCGAGCTGAGTGACACAAGTTTAGTTGCAGCTACCAAAAAAGATGCTCAGTGTAGAGCAGATTGACCTGGATTTCTCCCCTTCTGTGAGGGAAAGGAGAATACAGACTGAGTCCGAGCGCACTGAGTTTTAGGGTAATTTCATCCCTCCCTACTTCCTTGTGAAGTCATGGAGCTGTTTTTTGAAAAAGCGTGCTGCAAAGTGACACAGATCTCCTCAGGCTTTGAAGATACTCTAGCCGCCCTCATGCAGTTCACCCTGACCTAGTGATCCAAACAGAATCCCCTATCACTGCACCAGCAGCACTGCTCCCTGAGCCGTGTGGGGATGGACAGAGTGCTCTGCCATGAGATAGCAGAGCCCAACGCATTCGTATCTTTTCATGGGGGCTCTCCATGAGGCTGGATGAAAGCTGCACACCTGCTTCCAGACTCTATGGTCCACTTCTTTTCCTATGCACCATCTTTCTTCCCTCCACAGATACAGGCATCACCTATTTTGTCTGGTAAAGCAGGCTACTGCAGTGATCAATTCAGTCCCTAAAGTAGTTTCTTTTAAGAAAAGCTAAGGCAAATCAACTGAGGGTGTGAAGATAAGTATTGAATTAAACTACTTTACACTGCTGTGGAAGCTCCCATTCAAGTGTAACATTACTAGATTGCAGCAGCTTTCTTCTACTCAGGCAAAGGATAATTTACTGTGATCGAAGAACAACTGTACAGGAGTGAATGGGAGTTCTTACACAGGGTGAAGGGTTAATGATCTTAATTTATACTGGGAATCGATGTACTTCTGTGGCAAACCCACACTAAATGCCACAAAGAAGTCTCATTGCGTTTTTTTTATTATTACTTTTGGTAGTGATGCATTTTTAAAAGGCAAACAAGAATCCCTGTGTCACCTGCTTAATTTGGGTGCCAGTGTCAGGGTACTTGGTTGCATCTCAGTTTTCAGTCCCTGTCCCCACATCAAATCATTCTGCAGGAGTCTGGGAGTAAGTCAGTCCTGAGCTGTCACAGGGACCTTTTCGACATGAAAACACGCATTTTGAATACAAGAGCTTTGTGTGACCTTCTCACATGGTTCATTTTACTGTTCTGCCTAGCTGCTGTTACATGTCATGTCAAAGATTTCCCATTCTCCTGAGTCTAGCCCCCAGCAGATTAATGGAGCTATGGCAGGGTTCAGATAGCAGGCCTGCAATTGCACCCTTTTTGCACAGGTGATAATTCTCTGTTTTGGACACTTGAGCCACCAAACCAGAAGTTTCACACCTTTTTTTTTTTTTTTTTTCCCCACAGTATCCCAGCCCTGTATGTCTAGAAATTACATCCACATGGTCCACAGAAAGTAGTAAAGAGAGGCTGCTGGCAGGAGGATCAATCTTGCTGTGCAAGGTGTCCTGCTTCCCTGAGACGAATTTAGATATTCACAGATTGAAAACCCCTGCAGAAAACCCCTGCAGAAAACCCAGCGGCACAGTAAATGCCTGAGGATCTCCTTTAGTGCCTGCTTTATTTGATAAGAGGTTTGTTTACATGGTTTAATATCTTTAATTAGGCTGCATTGTTGCTGAATTGCTGCTGTAGTTTGCATTACAATTGTTCTTTGAGATTGGTAACTGAATAAATTTTCTTCAAGTATTTACTACTCTTTATGCTTTGTTTTATGTCCACATTTCACGGGTCCCCGTGCAAAAATATTGGCTTTTGATTGGGCTCAGCAGGTATTCCTATGACCAGTCTGACCAGCTGTCTTCGTTCTCTCTCTTTTATGTTCACAGATCAAATTTATCTCACAGAAACAAATGCTGCCAACTGGTTTGTAATAATAATGCATTGAAAGCTGCAGCCACATCTGATGTTTTCTCCTACTCTTGAGGAAAAGGATTATTGTGAACCTTGAATGTTCCTTTCGTTCCTCCAGTTGGAGTGATCTTGAGGGCTCTTGAGGTACTTGAGGAAGGCTTACAGGAATGTAAGTGGGCTTTTCTGAATGGAAAAAACATCCTACTTTTTCAGTTGGTTACAGAGCAGCGTGTCTTCTGCCATGGAGGAATCTTGCTCAGATATAAAAGGTCTGGAATGACCTGCTACCTAGTGGATTAAAAATGGATACCACTTTCAGTTAAATCAGGCAGTATTATGCAGGATTGTTTCCTCTGATGTCCTCGTATTGTTAGGTCTTTTCCCTGGCTCATACTTAAAGGAGTCAAAAGATGGAGGTTTTTCATCTTATCTGCATAGTGGAGGTCAGCTAGGCTCTGAACGTTCTTTGTTGCTCTTGAAAATTTATTCTCCCTTTGAACATCTGTGTCACTGAGGCAACCAGATCAAAACTCCTCTACTGGGCTCCCAGGGACCTTGGCACTGATCTGAGGTCCGGCAGCCTGGGACCAGGAGCAAGATGCCTGTGCTCGCTGACCCTGCATGGGATATTGATGAGTAGTGGTGCGTACTCAGCTTGGAGATGCACGGAGGCAGAAGATAGGACATAGTATGCATGGGTATTTGAAAACCTAGGCATCTCTGTTTGACCCAGCTTTACTGGATGGTCTAACAGCCTGCAAAGCAAATGAGGGACCAGTGCATTTGTCCTAGGATCTTAACTCTTTTTCATAACACATCTAGTGGCACAGTTAATTACAACAGGAAATGTTGAGGGTATCTACTAGACCAAACCTGTTAGCGCTCTCTCCTGGCAGTTGAAAGATGTGGCTGTGAACTGGTATCGAAAATAATTGTTCTCTGAGCTGTATGGAAATGCTGTGTTATGAGGCAATGCGTCTCCAAGTTGCACAGTGTCTTTTTTCCATTCTCTCTGGCAGCAAGCCCGTGCTTAAGCCACAGTGGTCAGCCTCAGGGAGTTACTCTGAAAGGTTTTGAGGTACTTCCTATTGAACACGTTTCTTAACATGCATTTTTTTTGAACAAGATCTCATTGTACTTTCTGCTTTAGTTTCTGTCTTTTCTTTCATCATTCTCTATTTCCTTGCCTCTCACTGAATTGCTAGACGTGATGAATCTGGTATCAGCTGTGCATATTCTTTCATTTTTTTTCCAGCCTACAATGCAAATATTATACCAGTGTCTGAGTCTCACATGCTTCCTGCTACATCTGTGTCTATAGGTCCTTAAGAGACAAATGCACTTGCACAGGTAATTATCTTGGGTTTGCATGTCTTTTTTTCCATTTGCAATTAATTTGATAGCAAAATCTGATGTAAATGGTGGACGAGCCAACTAGGAGAGGA
>NW_010140714.1:90786-95631 GCF_000699245.1 Pterocles gutturalis | reverse complement strand
TCTGTGATTCTGTGATTCTGTGATATGAAAAAATATCAGAGGAACTGAATTTATACAGAGATCACTCACTGGGGACATTACCATTATGTAGAAGTGCATTTAATGAAGTAAGGGAATTCTTCACATTAGTACAAGAAGGTAGAACAAGAAGCAGCAGCCTCAAACAAAAGAAGAAAAAGTTTAGGTCAGATACTATGATTTTTTTCCCTAAAACGGAAAAACTGGGTATTAAAATAGGCTGCCCTGAGACAGGTTATCTTCTTAAGATATGAGTGAGAGTAGATAAAAATTCACATGGGAGGGGATAGCACAGCCACACAAGGTGGAGGTATCAGTCTGAGTCTTACTCCTAAACCAGTAAGCCACCTCTGAAGGCAGTGGAGAGCAGTGGCACACATGCCATGCCCTCCGCCACCCATAGTGTGAGGAAACTCTGGCAGCTGCTTGCAGGAGATGGATGACTGTGGCTCACCAGCAGCTCCTACAGCCTCCACACTGGTCAGGTGAGGCAAAGCCACACATTTCTGAGGATTCAGGAGTTTTCTTGCAGTCCTTTGTCCTTGTTTCCCAGTGGTCTATCAATTGCATATCTTAATATATGAAGGCTAAGATTATTTTTCTATCAATTCACTCTGATGCAACAGAGCCATGAAAGACCAGGAGATATGGCTGAATGTCACAGCTCAGGCACAGCTGGCAATAAGAACTATGCGGCCGCTTGCTTACCCAGTGGGATGGGGACGAGCATCGGAAGACAAAAGGGTAAAACCTTGTGGGTTGAGACAAGGACAGAGAGGGATCACTGATCAATTATAGTCATGGGCAAAACAGACTCAACTTGGAGAAAAAAAACAATTTAATTTGTTACCAGTCAAATCAGAGTATGATAATGAGAAAACCAAATCTTAAAACACCTTCCCCTCACCCCTCCCTTCTTCCCAGACTCAATTTTGCTCCCAATTTCTCTACCTCCTCCCCCCGAGCAGTGCAGGGGAATGGGGAATGGGGGCTGTGGTCAGTTCATCACATGTTGTTTCTGCTGCTCCTTCCTCTCCATCAATTTCTCTACCTCCTCCCCCCGAGCAGTGCAGGGGAATGGGGAATGGGGGCTGTGGTCAGTTCATCACATGTTGTTTCTGCTGCTCCTTCCTCTCCATGGGGAGGACTCCTCACACTGTTCCCCTGCTCCAGCCTGGGGTCCCTCCCATGGGAGACAGTCCTCCATGAACCTCTCCAGCATGAGTCCTTCCCACAGGCTGCAGTTCTTCACAAAATGCTCCCGGCGGGGGTGGGTCCCTTCCGCGGGGTGCAGTCCTTCAGGAACAGACTGCTCCAGCACTGACTTCCCACGGGTTCACAGTCTCCTTTGGACACCTACGTTCTCCGGCATGGGGTCCTCCCCGGGCTGCAGGTGTGTCTCTGCTCCCCCGTTATCCCCATGGCTGCAGGGGCACAGCTGCCTCGCCATGGGCTGCACCACGGGCTGCAGGGGAACCTCTGCTCTGGCGCCTGGAGCACCTCCTACCCTCCTTCTGCACTGGCCCTGGGGTCTGGAGGGCTGATCCTCTCACATCCCACTCCTCTCTCTGCTGCAGGTTTTCAGCAGGGTTTTTTTCCCCTCTTAAATATGTTTATATGAGAGGCAGTATCACTGTCGCTGATGAGCTTGGCCTTGGCCAGAGGCAGGTCCAACTTGAAGCTGGGGGAGCCAATAACAACACCCCGCCACATAAACCAAATACAATAAAAAACCTAGCAAAATTATGACTTGCATATGGCACTTACATTGAAATTTTTCATACATGGATTTCAAAGCACCTTAAAATAGTGTAGGAAAGTATTGACAGACTAGGTTTGAGGGCATCTTCACTGTGAGTTTAGGATGACCAGGTCAGTTCCAAATAGTGGAAGAATATGTAAATAGTCTCAAGACAAGCTGCAGATTTTTCATGCTGATCTTGCGCCCCATTTTCTGTTCCCTACGCAGAAATTCATAAGGGCTTTTGTAGATTTTTTTTTTTTTGTGTCCTTATATTAATGTCTATTCACTTACCAAGTGAGTCTCCCTTTAGTTTTCATAAGTCTAGTTATGCAGAACTCAAAAGGCTGAAGAAACAAAACTTCTGCCATTGTAGAAACCTCTAGAAGGTTCAAAACAGTATCATATTAAGAATGGCTTGACTGTGCCCCATTAGAATTCTTCAATTTCCAGTACATCTTTTAGCAGCCCTTTCTAACCCCTCTGGGTTGTAAAATACTGGACCTTAAATGGGTTATTCTTTGTATGCTGTTAGCCCTGGGACTTGAGCTGGTTGTATTTTTTTGGAGGAGGTGAGGAGAAACAAGGCAGCTTCCACTTAAGAAGGAGACAAAGAAATGTTACTCTGCTGGCTGCTTTTTTTTTGGTTGTTTTAATGGCAACCTTTTTGAAGCTACTCTCAGAGGTTCAGAACATTAGAACAAATCCAGGCAGAGAGATTAGTAGGCGGGATAGTGCAGGTGAGGCACTGAAAGACACAGGATAAAAACAATTTATCACATGTATTTAACCAGATCTAGAGAGTATCTCTCTGCCAGGTGTGATTTGATTCATGTGGACACATACACATGTACGCGTGCACACACAGACGTGAGTGTGTCCATGTGTGTACGAGAGAAATTTCTTCTGTGCTTTGTACTGAGGGTATTCACTGGAAATGATGTATGAAATGAACTCCCCATGCGCACGGCACATAGGGAATATCAGACAGAACTCCACAATCACTGCAGAGATGGGCTTTGCTATTGGCAGATCAAACGCAGCCAGAAGAGCAAACCAACCTGAAAGACTCTGGGGAAAACAAATATTTTTTTTTAACTTATAAAATAACATTCCCACAATTTTAATATCATTTCTCCCATCTTCTCTCCCTCCGGCATTCCCCTGGGCAGACAGCTACATTAGCTGGAGCCTTAGAGAGATAAGAGCCCTCCCCACACAGATTTCCCCTTAAAAGCCCTTCACAGTATGTTAAAATTACATTTTGAATAACACTTTATAGCTTTTTTTATTAATTTTTTAATGTGTTTTTACCATCTGAGAGTTTCTTCATAGCAATAGTGCTGGGTGGTCATATGGCAAACAGGGGGTTGTGCTCTTTTCTCCTCCACGCTTGCAACTACCACCCATTTCATGTTGCCTTTTTGAGAATCCAGAATAAAGTAAACCATCTCCCAGCTATGCCATGAGTTGTAAGGGGAGTCTGTGACAAAATGAGTGGTTTTCCCAGGCCTTCCCATCGGCTGATCCTACAGTGAGAGCACAGTGAGAGGGCCATAAGAAATCCTCCCAGAGACAGAGCAGGTATGGACGCACCTTCTTCTGGGGTGGTGGGGCTCCCCTCCACCCACCACTGATGTTCGAATTCACTTTAGCATTTCTAGACTGTTCCATTCATCGTGAGATCAATTCAGCTTGGCTATAGATTGCTGAAGAAGGACGTTTATTTATAATAGGCAGAGTAGGAAATTAGGCCATTGTACTTCTGCACAAGGGAAAGATTCATAAAAAGTCACACAGAATTATTCTTATATAAGTGACAATGACATCGTTGTAAGGAGGAAGCAGAACTTTATTTGTCTTACTTAAAATGATATATAGAGCACTTGTCTGTTTATTCCACTGCAAACAGCTTCTGCAAAAACAGTGGTAATTCCCTAGGGTGTTCTGCTGATAGTTATAAGTTACTAGCGCAAAAACTCTCAAGTGAGCTACTGCCTTACAGGTAGCCATTATTCTAGATTCAAAGGGCTTTTTGGTTTTGTTGTTTGTTTGTTTGTTAGTTTTTATAAAATTATGTTCCCTGGAATATTGCTTTTTAAAATATAAATTGTGTCATAACACCTCCACTTTTCAAGTAGGTAAGTATCTGTATCTAAATCAAAGGATGTACTGCCAATGGAGATACCAGTCAATAAATTGGCTTCATAATCAAATCTGGCTCAGGTTAAAGCAAAGTTAGTTTGATGGATTCAGCTGAAACCTAGTAAATAGCAGCCTACATAATTAAGCTGTTCTACCTTCATGTAGTCTCCCTGAAAGCTTACGGGCATCTCAGAGGCACAAGAGTGACAATCTAGCTAAGCCCAGGAAATGAACAGGCAATATTGCCCACCCAGATGTCACTCCTTACCCCCCATTACCATTGTCTCATCTCTCAGAAGGATTAGCAGAATTTGTCTTCAATTCTTTGACGGGACCACAACATCTTCCTCTAATTTAAGGATGGATTCTGAGTCTGGAAATATAATAACTAATATTATGCAATGGGCAAAAATCAACACTGAGTCTTGGTCTTTCTCTCTCTTTCTCATTTAGGCAAGCTTAGGAGACTATTGTCTATGAAGTCTCAGCCTTCAGCAGCACATTTAGAGGGTGCTTTTAAACAGATGACAGGAAGAAAAAAGAAAATAGAAAAGCAGGATAAAACCAAGCCTTGTAGTCCTCACAAGCAGTTTGCAATTTTTTCTGGGGAGGGAATAAAGAGAGCAATGCACTATCTGATGAGGGCAAAAGAAATGGGAATTGGCACGGAAGCCGACATGGGTTTGCACCATATTCTTATTACGAATTAATTGCAATCATCAAGCTATTTCTTCAACTAACTCAGCTTTCCATAGCCCATTTTAATTCTTGATTGATATTTTTCTGGTTGTTCAGCAGTAAAGTGAAAAGTGCAAGGTCTGTAGTTTCATTTTAGTGTTTTAGTCCCAAAAAAAAGTTTTTTCAAAAGTTGAAAATGTGTGAAGCTTGGCTTAATTTATTCATTGGGAAAAAAACCAAAACCAAATTAATTTCCAGGAAAT
>NW_010140714.1:62518-90755 GCF_000699245.1 Pterocles gutturalis | reverse complement strand
ACTCTTTCTAATTTACTTTGAGAAGACATCATCATTTCTTGACTATTTTTGGTTCTTTGGTGACTGAGGGAAACTCTCTTTCACTATGGCAAAGCTTCTTTTCTCTAAAAAATGGTAATAATAATTACCTGCTCCACAGCAGTGTGGTAAGATTCAGTTAATTAGTGTTTTCAAAGTGCTTTGAGATCCAAGGATGGAAGATGCAATAGAAATGCAAAGTATTATTATTATTCAGAGTTAACAACCAAATTTCAACCATTTGCACTTATCCATCTTAACAGCATGTACTCAAGGGAAAAAAACACATAACTTGTCAGCAGACAGTCCTCTTAATGTGGGTTATAAAACCACCTTCTTGATTACCATCTGGAGTAACATTCACAAGTGAGGGATAGCAGATGTGTGCACATGGAGAGATGCATTCCACTTTCCCAATCCATTGGACATATCTGTGTTGCCATACTGTATCCATCCAGCCTGGTGTTATGCCTCTGACACCAGCCAGCTCTTGATGCTTGAGGGCAAACAAGAGTGACTCTTGCCTTTCCCTCCATCTCTTCAGGAAAAATAAAAACACAAGCAAAATCCCCCTTCCTCCTTCCATTTCCCTCTTTCATAACAACAACTCAGCAGCCAACTGTGCAATGCTCTACAGCGGATGAAAATGTCTTCCTGACCCCTGTGTGCAATTAGTTTCCTCCCAGGAGCATGAGATTTGATTATTTTTGCCGTTATCTTCGCTTGTACAGCCACAAGTATTATTATCTCTTCTCCGTTTTTAGATAGGCGCTTTTTTTTCCCCTTGAAGATTAGCCTGAGCCTTCCAGTGCCCTTGTGGTGAGGTGCTCCACGGTGCCCTGCGGAGGTGTGCTGCCTCTCGTACTGGGGAGCAATGTCACCCTGCGGTTGGCTTTCACGTCACTTCTGGCCCCTTGGATGTCTCCAGAGGCCTGCCGGGCAGGGGTGGGGATCCCTACAAGGAGATGGAGGTGAAGGAGCTTTGTGAGCAATCTGCAGAAAAGAAATTTGCCTGGGTTTAATGAGAAGAAATGGGTGGTGTGACTCTATTTAATTCTGTTCAGACTCTGCTGCCATCCTCCCCCTTTTCACAGGAGGAGCAGGCAGGCACCTGAGAAGAGCCGCTCTGCAGTGCTCACCCACGGAAAGCGAACGCTGAGCAGATGTGGTTTAGTGGAATATTAAATACATGGTCCTGGTGTCATTTTATCTACATACCTTAGGTGGGAATAAATTGAAAGCAATCGTACCCTCAGGACAGGAACATCAGCCCTCCCCAGCACCACACAGCATGCTAAAGGGTCTACCCTGAAAAGGCAGTGCGGGTGGAAAGCAAGAGTGCATGGCCACTAAGACAGCATGGGCTACATCGTCAGAAAGGCTTGTGCCATGTTATCCACAGGTTTGGGGCAGCACAGCAATTCCCAGAGGTGTTGTGTCCCAGATGCTATCCATTTTGTGGCTGCTTTCTCTGCCAGTCTGTGTTTTATGGGCAGGTAGGGTCAATAAAACACCTCTGGAGCCTTTCTGCTGACACCGGCAGGCTTTGGGTTAGGCCCCCCATGGTCTGCTCTAACTTGGACACCAACATGTTCAGACTTCAGAGATGGATGTGCTGGAAAACTGAACCGAGCACTTATGAACTGCTGGAAGAAACGCACTAACAAATTATTTATTAAATGAGCGACTTCTTTATCTTGCGTTCAAACTGTGTTAAGATTTATAGGTTACAGAAAACAATATTAAAGTCAATCAAATGCACACAGGGCTCTGGATCCCCAGGACACTGTTCAGGGTGGTGGCAGGCCATTGTAAGTCAGTGAACTTGCTTTGTTTCAATGGTCTCAAAAAGTAAGAAAAGCCTGTTTCAGCCTATCGGGTCTCTTTATGCCGCCATGTGGTTTCTTCGGTGGTGAGCCGGTTCAAGGGAGCACAGTGTATATATCACTGCCATAGTTAATCCTATCATTAGAAGAAATAAACAACCTTCTCCCACATTAGCAATGTTTACTTGATATTGCTCTAGCATTCATTTTCACTAATATGATACAAAAGTGTAATGATGTATAAGTGTTTTTTAATGTTAAGTAAGTGAAAACAGGTGGGTAATTTACCACTGGCTCTATACAGATTGGAGCTGACATTTCACAAGGAAGATGCTGGACTCTCTTTTCTATGTTTTTGATATACAAATATTTTCATTTTCCCTATATCTGCTGCTACTCTTTCTAGTTTATGCCACCAAGTCAAAGCCGTGTGTCACCATTATTTTGGAGCCAGTAGAACAAAACATTTGTTTAGAAAGCTTTCAGTTAGCCATGGGATAAGTGGCTTTGATGCTGAGGCAGGTCTTCTTTACTTGTATTTGTGCTAAGACTAAACATTTTGCTTGTGTAAGTTACTTAGGAACTAGTGTGTGCTCCTGGGGCGGGATGTCTCTTGGAAGAACAAGAGGAGACAAGATCAGTGCTGACCAGTGGTTTCTGTATTGTAAGATGGGGGACGTGTGGGTTTCACATAAAATTTACTGGGCACCCCATTTCTCTTTTCACCACGGAGTATGTACTTATTAATTCATTCCGATAAGTACAGTAATGCCCAGAAACCCCAAATGAGAGATATCACACAGTGAAAAAAAACCTAGAAAAATATGGGCAAATGGAGTTTTGACCCAGCAAGTAGCCCATCCACACATGGCTTGTCACCTACATAACAGATGGGAAGGGGCTCAGGAAGCAGTGAAGTCAAGGGGCTTTGCAGGGTTGCACAGGTCAGACCCCACGGGGAGACCAGTGCTCCTGCGTCCGCTCTGCTATACCATGTGGTTTCTCATACACAGTATAGGACTTGATTTCCACGTCAAGAGAGTTTTGACTCCCAGCCGAGTGTTGCAAGATTATTTCTTTTGATCTTTGTTCCTTTTTTTAGAATTACTTTCCTTGAAACATTTTGCTTAGTAGTAATTGCTGCTAAAATTTCACAGAACATTTGCAAAAGTGACAGCCTAATTCTAGAAAATTTGAAACATTTAAAAGGCATTTGTACAGAATTTTGGTGCTGAAAAGCTTTTTTGGTGAAGTTTTGTTCACTGAAGTTATCTTGGTAATTTTTGCAAAGCAGAGGCCTTAAATTTGAGTATGCTCCACTTCCATGCATTTCTTTGCTATATCTGGCTTAACTGGAGGGAAAATTGTATATCAGAGATTTTGTTTAAGGCACCAGACAGGGATTTCAAAGACCTTAGAAATGGTGCGGAAAACATTTGCTGAAAATTAAGACATTTCCAGTGAAAACCCTACAAAAAAAAAAAGTATCTGGTAAGATAAAACAGTTATTAACATTTGCTTTTACAATAAATCAGGACACTAATTAGCTCTCAGTGCTGAAAAAAAAGCAGAATTTTACAGAGTCTCCCCATTTCCTGCTCGGAACAGATCTAGAGATTTCCAGGTGGGCTGCTCCTCCATGGGGATCAGAGAAGTCCACCCACGAGGGGCTTCCCACAGCTCTCTGGGAAAGCCCATGTGCCTTCCCATGGCCACTGTGTGCACACGCACTCCAAAGAGTTCACGAGCAAAAATGGCAACAAAACCAGACACATGTGAGCGTGACCATGGATATTCAAAGCATCCCTCCTTTTGGGATAGTGGAAAAGGATGCACAGCTCCTCGGGGCTGGTGGTGGCTGCAGATCCCTGTCAGCCACTGAGGCTGCATGTGGAGATGTTGGGGGGTGAGGAACTCCATCCCTGCTCCCAGCCAAGCTAACAGCTCCATTCCACTCCCAGCCCTCTCCTTCCTTCCTTTCCTTTCCTTCAGGCTGTAGCCTTTTTTCATTATTTTCCTCTGGGGCTACAATTTTTTCCGGTTAGCCACAGACAGTATATAAAACACATTTTACTAAAGTTCTTCCAACAAAAACTTCATTGAAACAACTTTTAAAGTTGTGAAAAAAATAACAGGAAATTCACACTTAGGCCCTGGAGGATGAAACATGACATATGTCTTCCAACACATAGGCACAATGGGGTGCACTATAAAAGTAAATAAGGATCACACCATGGTGCCTAGCTGTTGGAGGACATGCCTTTTGCCATTAAGTTATCATTTCCTTACTTTTTTGTCCAAACTCCCATGTACTTTTAATTGTTGACTCCAGTGACTAAATTAATCTTTTTCTTTCTTTTATTTTAATAAAGCAATGTGTGACCTGCCTTAAGGTTAGAGACTAAAAATTAGCACAAGCATTAACATTTAATATACAAACCAAAATGAAGATTTACATTGCAAACAGATAGGCCGTCTAAATTTAGGCTGCTCACAAAATGAGGCTATACACAAATGTATTTCATTAATTATATATGTCTAGGAGAACTTAAATACAGCCAACATTTATGCATGCTGAGTACATGTGCCAAAAATGTTATAGTCTTGTACAGTGAATGCAGTTTTAATTTGCATGTGCAGTGTGTTTCTTCAATAAAAAGGGAAAAAATTCCCTAAAATCTGCACATGCTTTCATTCTCCATTTAAAATATTGGCAAAGCAGATCTTCACAGCAATAATCACAGACTTAACTTTTAATATCCAAGATGTATTTCATTCATTTGAAACCTTCCCTTGTGAAATATTAGCACCCATTTGAACACTTTATGTTCTCCAAAATTATCAGCTCTTGGGATTTCATTCCCTTTGGGGGTTCTGGTGTATTTTTAAGGCCAAGTCATTACTCAGAATATGATAGAGAGGTAGAAACACCATTAATTATGGTGGTTCATTGGGTTGTTCTACCACACGACAAAATAGGACACAGTCCATTGATAAAGTCACATTACTTATTGCAGGAAATCATTTGTGAATCTTGTTTTAAGAGATCCATTTACAGATGAAAGTGTGCACCCCAGGAGCCTCTGGCTTCTGCAGGAAAACCAGCCTTGGTATAAGAAGAGACCTCCTTCTGTCTCTGCAGAAATTCATTGCACCTTGCAGTTCCTGTAAACCCTGAATCCTTACAAGCACCATATTTTTGCCAGATAGATAGTGAAATAGCAACTTACTCTTGAGCCAGACTGAGGCACTACAGGATTACCATCACTGTCAGATTAAAAAAGGTGTCTCCACCTTTCTACCTGACCATGCACATTTTTCACATCAGAATGAGTTAGCTGTTGAACCGGAGACCCAGTAATCTGTTGCTAGTTCTGGGGTACTTGCCCTGATGACTGGGTTGGAAATAGGTGTGCTGCATTTGTAACCAATCCAATTTCCCTGCCTGGATCTGAACCACAAAGGTATCTGCATGGCTAGGATGTACTCTTCCACTCAGCTAGGGATTAGGGGGCTAGAAAGGAAGAACATAACCTCCATTTTCAAAAAGGGAAATTAAGGAAGACCTGGGGAACTACACACTGGGCAGTGCTGGCAAGATCATGGAGCAGATCCTCCCAGAAACTATGCTAAGGCACATGGAAAACAAGGAGGTGGTTGGTGGCAGCTAACACGGCTTCACTAAGGACAAATCGTGCCTGACAAATTTGGTGGCCTGCTACAGCAGTGTTACAGTGTTGATGGATAAGGGAAGAGCAACTGACATCATCTACCTGGACTTGTGCAAAGACTTTGACACTGTCCCATAAAACATCCTTGTCTCTAAATTGGAGAGACATGGATTTGACAGAAGGACCACTCGCTGGATAAGGAGTTGACTGGATGGTCGCACTCAAAGAGTTGCAGTCAACAGCTCAATGTCCAAGCGGAGATTGGTGATGATGAGAGGTGTTGCAGGGGCTGGTATTGGAACCAGTGCAGTTTAACATCTTTGTTGGCAACATGGACAGTGGGATTGAGTGCACCCTCAGCAAGTTTGCCTATGACACCAAGCTGTGTGGTTTGGTGGACACACTGGAGGGAAGGGATGACATCCAGAGGGACCTTGACAGGCTTGAGAGGTGGGGCCCATGCAAACAGCATGAACTTTAATAAGGCAAGCTCCTGCACATGTGTCGGGGCAATCCCAAGCACAAATACAGGCTGGGAGGGAAATGGATTGAGAGCAGCCCTGAGGAGAAGGACTTGGGGGTGTTGGTTGATGAGAAGCTCAACATGAGCCTGCAATGTGCATTTGCAGCCCAGAAAGACAATCATGTCCTGGGCTGCATCAAAAGAAACATGACCAGCAGGTCGAAGGAGGTGATTCTCCCCCTCTACTCTGCTCTTGCGAGACTCCGCCTGGAGTACTGCGTCCAGCTCTGGGTCCCCCAACATAAGAAGAACATCGATCTGTTGGAGTGAGTCCAGAGGACGCCCATGAAGACGATCAGAGGGCTGGAGCACCTCTCCTATGAGGACAGGCTGAGAGACTTGGGGTTGTTCAGCCTGAAGAAGGCTCCAAAGATACCTAACAACAGCCTTCCAGTGCTTCAAGGGGGCCTGCAGGAGAGATGAGAAGCACTGTTTATCAGGGAGTGTAGCAACAGGACAAGAATAGTGGTTTCCAGGTGAAAGAGGGTAGATTTAGATTAGCTATTAGGAAGAAATTCTTCACTATTTTAGTGGTTTTGTTTGGTGGGTTTGTTTGGTAGCAGGGGAGGGGCTGCAGCAATTGCTCATGTAAGTAACTGCTAAAGCTTTCCCATGACTCCAAGCCTGTTCTGGTTGCAAGGGAGGGGCTACAGTGGTGGCTTCAGTGATGGCTCCTGCAAGTAACTGCTAAGAGTTCCCCCTGCCCGAAGCTCCAAGGCTTCGGTAGCCAGAGAGGGAGGTACTGCTGGGCTGGCCCCTGTGAGGAATTGCTGGAAGTTTCCCAGGACCCGCCCCTGGCCAGGGCTGGGCCAATCAGCGCCTCTGTGAATGACAGATTTAAGAGGGGGCTCAGGGCATGGAGGGGTTGGCACTGCCCTGGGCAGGGCCCCCGACAGGACTGGCTGGCCATCTGCCTGCCCGGCTTCTTCCATAACCCAACCTACTGCAGCCCAAGCCTCCTCCATGGCTCCCCTGAGAGCAAGGAGTTTCTCAGGAGCTGGTGAATGAACCTGCAGCAGAGAGATGAGCGAGATGTGAGAGGGACAGCTACTCAGACATGAAGGTCAGTGAAGAGGGAGGAGGCGTCCCGGAACAGCCATTCCCCTGCAGCATGGTGAAGAGGCATGGTGATCCATGCTGTCTCCATGCAGCCCATGAAAAAAGCAGAGCTTGCCCAGAGCTCATGGAGATGTAGCCATGGAGGACCCGATGTTGGAAGAAGTAGCCATGCCCGAAGGAGGCCGTGAATTTTGTTGAAGAAACCCACGCCAGAGCCGAGCAGTTGTCAGAGGACTGTGACCCCATGTGGGAAGGACTCTCCTGTGAGAGGGAGTGCACATTGGAGCAGGGAAGAAGCAGCAGAGACAACATGGACTGACTGCAACCCCCATTCCCTGCCGCCCTGCGCCACCAGGGCGGAGAAGGAAGAGAAATCAGGAACAAAGTCTTTGGGCCTGGGAAGAAGGGAGGGGTGGGGGAGAAGTGCCTTTCTAAGATGTAGTACTTTTTCTCATTATCTTGCTTTCGTTTTGATTGTAAATAGTTAACAAGTTAAATTCTTATGTGTGTTTTCCAAGTCATGTGGGTTTCTTGCCCATGACCATAAGTGGCGATTGAACCCTCCCTCTCCTTGCCTCAGCCCACAAGGTTTTTAACAAGAGGCTGTGTGGTGGCTTTTAAAACCATGACAAC
This sequence comes from Pterocles gutturalis, assembly GCF_000699245.1. Classification (NCBI taxonomy): domain Eukaryota; kingdom Metazoa; phylum Chordata; class Aves; order Pterocliformes; family Pteroclidae; genus Pterocles; species Pterocles gutturalis. The sequence continues at coordinate 83,025 of NW_010140714.1, read as the reverse complement.
TATGTGGGTGGTGAGGCACTGGAACAGGTTGCCCAGAGGAGCTGTGGATGCCCCATCCCTGCAGGTGTTCAAGGCCAGGCTGGATGGGACTTTGAGCAACCTGGTCTAATGGAAAGTGTCTCTGCCCGTGGCTGGGGGGGTTGGAACTAGGCGATCGTTAAGGTCCCTTCCAACTCAAACCATTCTATGATTTTGTGATAACTGACAACCTCAACTAACGGAGAACATAAATATACCTATGAATTGTGGAGCACACAGCTGCTGAGTGATTAAAAGCTAAGTAAAACTGAACCACTTAATCAGTTTTTAAAGCTGTTTGTTGCAAGCAGCCTGCAAAGTGACAGATTTTTTTCTGCTTTATAACAAAACATAAAATGAAAGGAGCCTTCCTTCCCTCATGACAGCTTAAAAGTGCTGTGCTGTCTCTTAAAAGTGCTGTGTTGTGAGAGGGGCCCATCTCATCCCCAACTGGTATGTTGCATTGCAGAGACCCACACTGTTGAGACTGACCCTTCGGCAAAGGAAACTGGAGGTTAAATACCAGCGATGAAAAATTCTCAGGTCAAGTCTTTTATGGGAAAGCATAGTTTGCAAGAGTGTGCCCAAAAGGAGGGATACCCAGGCTAGGACAGAGAGACCATGCTTCCAGTGAACCAGTGATGAACACACACTCCTGAATGCCACCCCACGTGTGAATGCTGCCCCTAGGGCAAGTGTCTGCTATAACCAGCAGATTGCAGTCTAGCCCTGAATGGCAATGGTAAGTATGCTTTCTGTATTATATTACCCAGAAATGTCCTAATACCCTTTCTATTTTCTGTACTATATACAGAGGAACCAGGGCTCTCACCCTGAAGTGCTATGAAGCAGAGGAAAGTTGCCCATCAAAACTGACAAATACTAGACACAAGCTTCACCACAGACAATGAGAGAGATGTTTATGTAGACAGAAACAAGGTGCTCTTTTTATCCATTCCTCAAAAATTGTGCAAAAGGGAAAGACTTACAGACCTGGTCCGTCAATTCTCAGGTTAGTACATAACACTGTCCACAAATCTTCTCTCTTTGGAGGATTGGCGCACTTCCCCACAGGAAACAAATGATGCCGCTGATACTTAGGCTATTGGGAGAAAGCAGGAACTATCAGATAAGGAAGGAATCCTTCCTCTCCAACCCTGTAACAGAGGTGCAGAGCCAGGTGGCATCTGCTTATCTTTTTTGGCCAACTCCGCAGTAGCTCTAAAGCAGTATTTGCAGAGGAAATGAGTGTATCTAGGAAAGCATCTAGATCTCTAAAGAAAAAGAGTTTACTGTTCTTATGTGGGGCTGTTTCTTGGGAAAGAGATAAGCCAAGCAGCTGAAACTTTAAGCAGAGAATCATAGGATGTGAAGGGTCCTTTCTGAAACTACTTGGAAGTCAAGGTGCTGGAAGCCAACTGTTGACATCTCTATCTTTTTGCTAGCAAATGCATAGCAAGGCTTAGTTTGACAAAGGGATGAACATGAGATAAAGTAGTTGGAAACTGTCCAAAGGAGTTTGAAGAGTCATTTGGAGCTGGAGTGACATGGCAGTTTCTTTTTGAGAGGAGTTTTGGTCAGAATCCTATCTGAATCAGACTTCAGGGCTGATGTTTAAAAAAGTCTGAAATTGCAGTTTTAAGTTTTTATTCAAATCATTTCCAGGTCTGAATGAGTACACATCAAGAACTTTCACACAGACAAACTTTGCTGAGCTTCATGCTGAATCTGCAGTGCTGCATGGCACCAACATTCATTAGCTTCTCTTTCATGCTGTCTCTTAAACTTGCGACATCTTTCTGATTGATTGACAAAGCTTCTATACTCTACTTTAGACCTCGCCTTAAGACAAATGTCCACTTTGCTTTTACAAAAGTTAAAAAATAGCAAGTCATGGAAATAGGTAGTAAAAGGGAATAGTCAATATATATAACTGGGCCTATTACAAAGTTCCTTGCACGTACTCCTGAGAAATAACATGCTGTATACTCTCACAGACTTTCATACGTTACTCATCTGCCTAAATTGTCTTCCTTCTACATGTTAGCATCTAGCTCAGTGACTAAGGGTTTTCTGACGTTTTGTAACAGCTGGGTGTGAGGACTCTATTACAAGCAAAGTACACGCACAACGTAGCAGCCTTTCAGAGATGACTCAAGGTGGGACTGGGCTCTAGACTTCACAGTCATCCCGGAACAGAAGAGCTGGGTCCCTGAGAGGATGGGAAAAAGGATGCTCTGCCAGGGTGTCTTTCAGGAGTGGCATGAAGAGCTGAACTGGAGGGCAGAATATGCTTCTGCTCCTCCTGTGGGTGTGGCGTGAAAATGGCTTTGCCACTATGGCTGCCCACACGCTTCTCATAACCAGCTGCCTCACAGGGCTTTCCCTGCTCGCTCAGCCTCTGCTAGGTATTTATCTACACCTGAAGAAGTGAATGGTTCCCTTTATTTTTTAGCTCCTTCTCTTCCTCCTGTGGCACTGGGGTGCCTTCTTCATGCCCTTGTTGGAGCCCCAGAGCTTTGATGGGTGGGACCTGCATGGTGCTTCCTCAGAGGTGACCAGTCACTCCACTCCAGCAGCCTCTCCTTCCCACCCCTCTGCCTGGTTTCATGGCTGTGTCTCAGGCAGCTCCTGCGTCTGTGCTCTGCTGCTGCTCACAGACTCTCCTTCTGTCATCTCGATACTTGTCTCTTTCTGTGGGTGGCAGCTGGTTACGAAGAGCCTCTGCTGCTCTTTCTTCCCACAGAGATCGATTTTTTAGGGCACGTTTCTGACCTCAAGTTGTTTGTGGGCAGAAGACTTGGTCCTGCCAGATGTTTGGCTTTGCTCCCAAGAAAACACACCTTCCCTGGGACCTTTTTCTAAAGAGTTATCAGTTTTCACACCAACCTACTGCTCTTACATTCTGAATCACTGACCATCTCCCCAGAGAACATGTGATTCTTCAGGTAGAGTGGGATGAGTACAGCATCCCCAGCCAGTCTGACTGCATCCCAAGCATGGTAAGGTAGCCTTATGACCACTCCTTGATACTGCAAAATAAATAAGAAATAAGGAAATTATATTGACTTCACATTCAATGTCCCTTTCAGGAACTGGGTCTCCTGTTTTACAACCCAGTACACAGCTTGTCCCTATAAATATCTTGGTGATCCAGTATGGAAAAAAGTGTATATTAAAAAGACGTGAGGATTTTGTCTTCCTTGTAGCTCACCAAGAAAGTATGATTTACAGCAAGAGCAGCATTGTTATACATTTAAAGCAGGCAGTTCTTATAGTCAGCAACTTGTGATGGTAAAATGTGAGTGCTGCCTCCATATTCTCTACGGTACCAGTGTGCATGCTGCAGACCCAACCTGTGCAGCAGGGACAGCGAGCACGAGAGACAGGAGGGAAGCAGTGCAGCATCGCCGTGTCTGTCCTTGGACTCGACTCGCGTTCACAGCCCCTTTCATATTCTCTCTCCCAGTCCCTGAGCATTGCTTGAAGTTTTAGGAGGGAGATGTTGGGATTGATATGGCTGCAAGAGTTATTGATGTTTACAGGCGTGGCCTTGCATACAGAGTAGGTGGTCCTCTGTATTAGAAGACATAAAGGATAACTTTGAATAACAACAAATTACAACGCTTTCATTTCCATTTCAGTTCTATGCTAATTGTCTACAATGTGGTGAGAGTCTCTTATAACAGCCTTTCAACTAGTGAAAAATACCTTTTGTGTTTTTTGGGAGCTGCTCACTGAAAATGTCTGTGAGACCCTTAGGAGAAACCTTATAACTTCACTGTTGCCTTAGTTTGTATCTGGACATCAAACTAAGAAGGTTAAACTATGCACAACCTATGCACAGATTGCAACTACACACAGATTTAAGGCTGGAAAAACAATCACTGACTCATTAAAAAGCTTAATTCAACTCCTTGAACAGGAGAACTGGGATGTATCATTTCTTTCTGGAGCTCCTTTCTGAGTTCCCGTGCAGATAAGGCAATTTGCTCTCACACTGGAGCACAGGCGAAAATCTGTTCTTGCCTGTAGCAGCTGGATGTGAGCTCTGTATTATGAAGCCTGCATTAAAGTGCTTACACCACAGTGCTGATCTTGGAGGGAGGTTTCAGAGAGGGCTGGGCAGGCAAACTGCAGAAAGACAAAACAAAGAGCAGAACATGCACCTAGAATTTCTGTTTAACACTTTCAGAGTGACAGATAGCTGTAAATGTCAGACTCTGAAGGAGGAACCTTTCCTTTGGAAAGAAGACCTGATCTGTTGGGGCAAAGACATGGAGAACTGCACAGCAATGCACCCAGAGGGAGCTTGGTGCAGGACAGTAGGCCAAGGGAAATCTGTCCCCTCCAGTGAGAATACTGGTGCATGGTGCAGCTGCGTCACTCTTATCTAGCAACAGTCGGATGGGCTTAAAACACTGTCTCTTCAAACACTCCTATTTCTTAGCTTGTGCTCTGGACCGTTTTTCTTTAGGGCTACTGAGAAGGAGAAAGAAAATGCCTTAAATACTTAAAATTTGCTCTTACTGAGTTGTGGGGGAAAATACCATTGCTAAACCACATTGTCCTTTTTTTCTCCCACCTGTGTTTGTCTTGTCTACTTTGACCGTAGGTATCTTTGGAGCAAGTCTCATCTGCTAATCTGTGTTGACATTTCCTTGTAAAAAATGACCTTTTTTCCACTGGATCCTAGACACTTTCTTTACTACACACAGCTGGGAATGAAAAAAAAGAAAGCCATGTTCACACAACTTTTGGTTTAGTTAGTATCACACAGGAATTTGATAGATCAAAGCAAATTCAATATTCTTCCTTCAATTTTTTATCCTATTTCAGTACAGATGCTGCAATGTGAGCAGGCGTCAGTGTGACATAGTGAAAATTTAAAGATGAGAGACTGTAAAGATAAACTCTATCTTGGCAGAGAAGGTCTGAGAGAGTCTTTATTCCCTCTGATATTCCAGGAAAAGTGGGATTCATCCCACCTCACTCTCAGCACTTATGTTGTAGACACATGCCTCTGGCTATGTAGGCACCCTTTGGAGTTAGAGGAAAGAAAGAGGCATTTCAACAGCACAGTTCATTGCCCCTGTTTTTGATATCTACCTTAGGAACTGCAATTTGGAATTTTTTTTCTTCTCACAAAGTGGGTCTAGACATCTACTTCAGATCTGGATGTTGAGACTGGGAATATCTAAAGCTGAACAGAGAAGTCTCACTCCAGCAATGTATGTACCAGCCCCTGTATAATTTGGAAAAACATGTGTGGGTTCTGGGAGGGAAGGCTTTGGAAGAGAAACCATTATATCGATCTATATGTCCGCTGTGAGGATGCTACAGATGTGGCTGTGCAATAAGCAATACTGTTAATAAAGAGAAGGTTTATTCCTACTGACATGGCATCCATATGGTACATGAATATGATGCCAGTGAGATCCATAGGACACAAGGAAATGTGATTAACCGCTAAAGACAATAAACTGGAAGAGGGGCAAAAGAACTGCACAATCGGCTCTCTAGAATTATCTTGGCATTGTTCTAATGACCCTCCTGATATTTCACAGACCTTGATAACATCCATGATCTCTTGTACTCTCCCACTCTCCATGACTCGTTGTGGTTGTTGGTCTTTGCTATTATGTCTCTAATATGTTGCAAGATGGTGAAAAACTCTTTTAGCCTTAGTGAAGCATATGTTCTGTTGATCCTTCTGAGCGAGCTGTTGATTGCAGGGGTGAGTGCCTGTTCTTGGAAAAGGCTGGACAGAATGATACTGGTGATTCCTTCAATGTTCCTAACACCTGCAAGAGAGGACAGATACCAACCAAATATTGCCCTCATGGTCCAGCATAAACATTGTGACAGGCAGAGTCTAAGGGCATGGAGCTGCCCAATGGAGAGAAGGCTGTCTACCAACAGGCTATTGACAGATTTGGAGTCTCAGTTACCATGCATGGCAGAAGACAGAAACTAGCCATTTGCAGTATGCTATTAGACTGATGACCAGTTAGACCCCAGCTGTATTGTGTAACAGCTGCAAGATATTTCCAGCAACACTGATAAGTCATGATATTAAGCAGAAGTAGTATGACCAAGTGCTGGCAACATACAGTCTAAACCGTTTTGACACCAGTGGGAAATGCACATTGCTGAAGAGAAATGAACAAACATGAGCCATTAGCACTCAATTATTTTAGACAATATGCTGGGGTAAAAGGGAAGGAGGTCACCTACTGCTGGGGTCACTGGTAGAGCAGTGCATAGGTTTAATCACAGCACAACACCAAAATGCACTCAAGTGACAAGGCATGGCCGAAGCCAGCATTCGAGCAGCTGATAGAGACATATTTCTCAGACACTGGCAGTTTGAGGGCAACATGAAGTTAGATCACCAAGTGAAGCCCTCGAAAAATGTGAAAACACAGGATCCCATTGACTATAGTTGAGCTTCTGCAGAAGGAAGCAGCAACACCAGAAAGACTCTTCTGTACAGGCACGAAGATTAGCAGAGCACAGATCAGCAGCCCTGGGATGATGCAGACACTTTCAGGTAAACTGAAAGAAATTATTGGAAAGAAACCCGTCTTCATTACCATCTGCTGAGAATAACATCTGAGTTATCAAAGGTGAAAGTGTTACCACTGGTGCAGTCAGAAGCCTGCTCTGGCACACTCTTGAGGGAAGGAGAGTGAGGTTAGCCATTCACCTCCCTGACCATCTTTTGTTTACTTTTTGGCAGGGTGTTATAAGGTAAGACCTCTGCAGACAGGTATATGGACCTAGGGCACTTCCAATAGGATGTGCACAGAAGCAGCTGCAAGAGAGAAGAGGCTGAAGGAGGCTCCAGGAAATCAATATATGTCCATGTGGTTGTAATGTTAACAGAAATTGCTCCATCTCTCTTATGAGATCTCTTAATCTAAAACCAGCTTCATTTTACAAGTGTGAACCTTTTATGTGGTATTACCTACCTGGCAATACATGGGACAACCTGACCTAATAGTGTTAAATGGGTGCAAACATTTTCCTGACTTCCAAGACACAGGTTTCCAAACTGTGGCATGCAGTAGAGGTAACAGGTTACACTTTATTGGCTGTTCTCCCTATTTTTCATCTGCTGAATTTCATTAAAAGATGTCTAAAATACATTAATTACTTCCCTAATATTCCTGTAATTGCTATTGCTTTGCCACAGGGAGGATATGTGATAGGAAGTTGAAGAGGAGGTGATCTTTTTAGATGGGAGAATGGGAAGGGAGGTGTTCATCAGTCAGATCTTCTATTAAGATGTGATCCCAGATGATAACGAAGTTTAAGGACCACTGCTGCTTTAGCACGTCTCCGTGTTTTCATTACTGGAGCTAGAGAATTAACTGCTGAGTTCATGGAGAGATTGTGTTGTTGCTGAGCTAGTCCCTTGTTTTGACCAATTTCACATCTTTGTAACACTACTGATCTGCCCCTGATTACCACAAAGATAAAGGAAGGGGGACATTGTCCCCTAACTTTTATGGAAATTGAAGCCCAGTAATACCTTTCAGTGCTGTTTTTATTTTTTTCAGAACACAGTGATACAAAGCTGCTGTAGCACAGGAGGCAACCTTCCTGTGGCATCAGCGGTCAACATCAAATGCTTCTGTCTGTCCTCACCAGTTTTACCTCTCTGCTTGTCCAGGAGGAATTAACCTTGCTCCTGACTAGGTCTGGGGCTGGACCACACAGGCACCTAGCAAGGAGCTCGACGTGTACTGCTCAACATTGGGGCAGCAGCTCACACTACTGCCTCCTGACCTTCATAGCCCCGATGAGCGGTGCAGCCTTCTCGCTCAGCATACAGTGCTGCTGGTGGGTTGAAGAAGCTGCAGTCTCGACATGTGTCATTTCAAAAGTAATGTTTAGCCTCATGTCTTGGAGTAGAACTTCGATGAACCAGTTCACAGAAGTCTGGAGGCTCTCCCATTGGCTCATGAATGGTCATTATTATAGTTAAAAGGTGCTTTAGCTGGAAGGTTATGCCAATAAACATTTATTAAACATTAACAGGAGAAAATATGGTGCCTATTTGGATTCTGTTTATTGAATAAACATATAAGCAATTTTTAAAAATCTTCCCCCCTTTTTCAATACATTTATTTCCAATAGTGATGTTTATTTCTTATGGTGATAAAAATATAGCTGATTGTAACTTTTTTGCATGTGTAAAAAGTGCAATGCAGTTTTGTAAGCGTGCTTAATCTGTTCTTCTCACTTTTTTTCACCAGCCTGCTACATCTTTGTGCATGGGACCTCCCTGGAACAGGACCTCTCTCTATATCTACAACTGTGCTTCACTGATACAAAGAAGGAGTCATTAAGTAGCACATCTGTGATATAACAACAAATAATAAGGACAGGCTTTGGAGGCCTTGGACCTCCAGGGCTTTCCTCTCAACCTGTGTTCACCTCATGATGTTAAATTCTCTGAGACCTCACCCATTGCCATGATGCTAAGACAAAGCCTCATTACTCATAAATTGATTTATAGATAGCAGATATTTGAGTTGTAACATGAAACTACCAAAACCGCTTTAGAAATGTTGGCATTTCTCAGAAGCAGGCCAGTTTTGAAAATCCTGCCTGACTTACTGGGGGTTTTTTTTTTTTTTTGGTTCATTCATACTTCTTTCAATATCAATCTTTATGAATATAGTACACTCTTCTGGGAGTATTAGAATTACTATGTGTGTGTAGAGCCACCAACATAGTAGTGGGCCCTCTTCTTGTTGAGAAATACTGGGCACGATTTATCAAACAATAAACCTAAAGGAAATTATAATACCAGTAAGTAGATGCTCATGGTCAGATAATTCAGTTCCACTTGTGACCCTTAACTGCAGCCCAGACACTGGTTTTTGTACTGTGGCTTCAGAAAGATCAGGGAAGTCCTCTTAGGGCACAAGACGGAGCCCAAAGGCTAGACATCTCTTTCAGGTAGATGAGTGTCAAGGTTTGGAAAGGAGAGCAGGGACCTCGAAGATGACCCCAGACTGCTGCCTGATTCTCACAACTGAAAACAGGAGACCTTTTGAAGCTTTTTACTGTCACTCATTTTAATATCTGTCTATGTTTTGATTCACTTCCAAATCTAAGAGCATAGCAATATTCCAGAAATTAATGAGTGTGAGAGTGAGGGATGTTTCTTGGCAAAATACTGTGCATACCTATTGCACAGCATAAATAATACATTGTGATAATTAATAATGATAAATAAGAAATAATGCAGTCAGTTGCAGCACTGGTGACTGTGAATAGACCTACACTTATAAAAGTTGAAATTCCAAGATAAAAGGATAATGTTTCAAGCACTAAGCTGTGACACTTTGTATTATTGCACAATTCAGATCATTTTAGCATTTAGTAAAGATATTTGGTCATCCGTCTTGCTTTTAAGTGCCTAGCACCCAATGACATCAATGACAGTTACACACCTGCGTACCTTTGAGCTTCAGTTTACGTGTCTGTAAATCAATTCCAGCGACCTGAACTGCTCCCACGAAGCAGGAGTGGGTATAAAATTGCACCAATAATTGTGTGGGCCCTTAGAACCAGGGGCACAGAGAGGGCTGATGTAGCTGAAAAGCAGCCATGGAGCATTTTAAAATTTGTTGTTACATAAACCGTACTTAATATTTACCATCCTATAATATTCACAGCCCTGTATTGCCTCTCCTCTTTCACTGAACTCATTTATTGGTCCTGCATATTAGCCCCCGCTCTAATAGGAAGTGGGAGACCTGATTGACAGTTCATTGAACCAGATACTTCTTAAGGGAAAAATTGAAGAGGTTAATTATAATATCTCTTACTGCTTTAGTATTTCAGTGAGCCACAGTGTAAATATAACGTAAGCCTAGAATGGGAACCAATATTTTCCTGACACCTCCCCAAGCAGGCACTCCAGATTTTATGATGCTGAAGAGTCAGAGAATTCAGATCCTATTCCTCTGTATAGCAAAACAGGGACTTTCGAACAGAAAAATAAATTTGTTGGCTTTAACAATATATATTTTTGATTAAGTTAGCAGTTTCAAAAGTCCCTGCTTTCCAATGAATTCAAATGGGAGCTGAATTCTCCGAGTTCTGCTCTGCTGCAGACTGTCACGTTGGCAATCTGTAAGTTATTTATTATTTTTCACTGTAAGTGCAGCACCTTTTTCATTGATTTGATTTTTTGGTCAATTATATATAGTGGTTTGAATGGCTGTTGTATTCCACTGCTATTTCATTTAAAGATACATTACTTGGGCCTCTCTTCAGCCAAGTACTTAGGCAGGTAACCAATTTAAAGTGCAGCACCATCAACACTGAGTCATCTGTTTTAAATTAGGCACTCTAGTGGAACAAGGACCTTAATCAGGAAAGTACAGTTTTAAGGAGTCCTTTGCCTTTTGTCATGAAGCATAACCCACTGTCATCAGTAGAAAGTTTGCTTGAGTGCAGACTTTGTCCCTGTATTTCCGAGGCGCAGATCTCCCCAGTGATGCTGTTCTAGCATGTGTTTTTGTCACTCCACCCCTAATGCCTTTCACTGCGCAAGAAGAGAAATGAAAATAAAAATGCAGAGCCAGGAAGGTGGCAATTTAGGGGCTGTGCGTCTGTGTGACAGGCATCCTATAGGGGAGAAGAAAGAAAAACATTTAGGAAGTTCTGTGCAACCACTGTTCAACTACAAGACCACGCCACTGCAGGTAAGAAATGAGAAATTTTGAGGGTTACTGAGCACTGACTCTTCACAGTGGATCAACGCTCAAAGTTATTTAGCCCAGGTGTTTCTGTAATTGTGACACATTGGTAAAATTCTGTGTTCACTGGCCCTCAATCACCTCCCTCCCACCTGTGCAGTGGTCTGGTATTAGTATGCTGGGGCTGTAATGAAAAGCGGATCATCAGCTGGGCTGTGTCAGACCTGCTGTTTCCTCTTCTTGTGCATGCTTCTCTCCTTACCTGGGCATTGGTCGGTGCATTTGTAGCTTACACACTTGTTTTGAAGGGAATCAGATGGTTGTTATTGATCATTGTGTCTGTATAGTATCTCTGCAGATATAAGAAGTTCTTTTTTTCTGCATTTGTACAGTGTGAACTCTTCTTTCCATCCCAGCTCCAGGTTAGTATTCCAGGTGAGGAGACAGTGGATGTGTGATGTGCAGGAGAGAGACACAAGGCACTAACACTCCAGGCAGATTTCCATACAGGCTGAGAACTCGGGCTGTTTGCAGAGAAGGGAAGCTCAATTTTTTCCTTCTTTCATGTTGCAGTTGACACACCATCCCTTGGTCTTTGACCCAAGATCTCCTGATATCCCTTTACACAGACATGGGGTGGAGGCAGTGGGGTGGGGAGGGAGAGGAGGGGAGATAGAGAGATGAAAAGAGGGAGGGAAAGATGGGGGGGGAAGAGAGAGAGAGAAAAGGGAAGGGAAGGGAAAGGAAGGGGAGATTTTATAATACTAATCTATACCCTTAGGAAAAGCCTACGATTGACAGGTTACTTCACATCCAATACAGAGGCAGGAAACTTCAAATTGTTGGGAACATTTATCTGAGTTTAATTTTATTGTGTTAATCAATCAGACATGCTGAGAGAAAATGGTGGTTGGCACTAGTGTCATAAAGGGGACTTTCCCAGGGATTAGGGTTTCTTGCTCCTATTCTAGCCTTGAGGGGGTTAGTGACTGCCCCACAGATGGAGGAGCAGCCTGTCAGACATTACATGCCCTCTAACGCAGGGTTGGCTTGTCAAAAATTGAATAAGCTTCCATCCAATGAAGTTCCCAGAGTGGAGAGGGCAGAGCCACCAGAGCAAGCTTTGTGGGAGGGAGCTTGGCTTTGATGGCAGCAGCACAACATGCAGACAGCTCTCAACTGTCCCCTCTGCTATGTGCAGATGTCTCCCAAACCCAGTCCCCAGTGGTCCTAGGTCTGCTCTGACTCCACGCAGCACCACACTGGGTGTCCCTACAAGCCCAGCACAGTTAATCTGCCACCTGATTCATTGCTATATGAATACTCAAGAGCTGACTGTAATATAATACCATCTTTATAAAACAAGTTTTTATCGCTTTTTCCCTTTTTATAGTATGGGAGTGACATATATGTTCCATTTCTCTTAGATATAGGAGTCTTAGCCTGCTGCACTCGAGTTTCTAATTCTTTCCGCATCCCTACCTATGAATCATAGTTTTTCACCTCTTGCTCCACTTAACACACAGCACACAGCTGGAATATTTATTCATTTACACTGTTTTGCACATCTTTGAGAAGTGCTGCCTATGCTACCAAGACAACACACACGTCCCACACAGATGTTAGAGCTCTTAAGACCCAAAGAGAATGTGCCTGAGAAAATTCAAGAACAGGACATGGGAACAGGCAATCTCTCTTCCCTTCACTCCTAAGGAGAACAGCAGCAAGTACAGCAGCATAAAATTAAAACCAAAGCCAACACGCAGGAAAAAAAAGGAAACTATCTAGCATTTGACAGATAGACAGGACGGACAAATAGACAGGACAGACATGGTTCTGGCATAGAAAGTGTTTGGATAAATAATATTCATTCTAACACTTCATCATCACCATATCAGCTAGACACTTTGTTGGTAGGGAGAAGAGAAAAATAAAATTTATCTTGCCATTTTTGCTTTACTAGGGAATATGTAACAGTTGGCAGTGTAATACACTTTTTATTTTCATGAGTTATGGATGTGCATGGTCATCCCTAAAAAATTGAAATAAAAACTGTATTACACCGCCAAGTCTCATATATTATATTTATACCATACCAGAGGAGGTGTCTGCAGAGCAACTATAGATATAAACTTTTATTATATCTATAGTTTCTCATGTTATTAGTATAGTTGTGAAAATAATAGGATTTACTGAGGGTTATTATTCCCCCTAGCATCACTGATATGGTATAAACAATATATTGACCTTTTGGATATTTTTGCACCATTGCAATGTGTTTGAAAATGCGGTCACCTGACGTGAATGGCCTGAGCTCTTGTCCCCAGTCTGAGGCAATGGGCTGATAGTACCTTTGTAAGGCAGTATTCAGATTAGCCTCATAATGTAAACCCTGGTACTACCGACAGCACTTCCCTTTTCTTCTCCTCAGTGTGTGGGGAGCACTAACCAAACTCCAGCCCATTAAATAAATGCAGAGAGGGCGTGAAGGCCCCAGGCTGCAGCAGTCTGTGGTCTGGCATAGCGCTCCATCACTGTGCTTAGGTTCCTACAGGAGAACAGCACAGAAATTTGCCACTGAAGTGGGTAAGGCCCAGAGACCTTGTTAAGCAAGATCTTTGCAAGACCTTTTGGGGTTTTCCAGGTGGCATTCATGCTTCTTGACCGATTTCTCATCTTTCCCCCAAGGTGAAACCCTTTTCTTTAGCCCTACAGAGAATAGTAGAAGAGCAGGCAGAAGCAAGTACCTACTCAGTCCTGCCAGGGAGGTCCTGTGGTGCTCAACACTGCAAAGCCTTGGCAAAGAATCCACACAGGAGGAGATTGTGGCTACTGGATCAGCCCTTCTAATGGGCATGAAGATGTTAGGCAAAAGTATGGAGGAAGAAAGCTGCCACAGATGCTCAATGTAACATGTGTGCGCTCCACTGTTCCTGCACACGTAGTGTAAATATAGACCCTCCCCAATGGAAGGAAAATAAGACCATTGACAAGTTGCATTTGCTTCCCGTAGGTGCACAAGTACCTGCTCAAGTTTTCTGAGCTCAGAGGCACAGGAGAAGCCAGGAGCACCTGTTTACTGATGGGAAATGCCATTAGAAACAGGTCTGGGAGAGCAGCGTATTTATAGCCTCATGAAGCGCCATATGGTGCCTGGTAGCAGAAATCTTCAATTGAGATAGATGAGCAAATGCAAATTTCAGCTTAGGTTTGATTTTCTTTTATTATTTTTTTTAGCAATCATTTTATTTGGATTTGCTCTCCTTGTCTCTGAGTGCTCAGGCTGATTTGGTTGTATCTTGCCCCTTGCTTTCTGGAGAAGGCTGGAGGGAAATCCAGCTTTAATTGTTTAAACAAACCTATATCCACTGGAAGAGGGGGGTGGGGAAGCATGGAAGAAAGGATATGCCCGGGGATGACAAGCTGAGAAGCTGAAGTCAAAAGGACACGTAGCTCAGGCCCTTAGGACTGGAAAAGCAGCCCTTAGAAATCTGAGGTCAGCCAGGCCAGAGGCAAAACTGATTTCTTTTTAATCAAGCTTAATTGTTTATATTAATACATGAATTTGTGCACAGTGATTCAACTCACCTTTTCAGCAGATCTTTAAAGGAATATTTTTTAACCTTTTGGGGCTTTTTTGACAAGGGTATCTCTAGGCTAAGCCTGTAAATGACATTTGGGTCTATAAAGGATTGATGTAGTCCTTCAAAAATGTAACAGTTACCTTGCTATTAATGCACATTCAGCTCAACTCAGAAGAGTCTTAATTTCCTGCCCTATTGCCATTCCCCTGCTCATCGATTTAAAACCAGTGTAGCTCATCTCCAGCTCTTCTATAGCCCCTACGAGTTCAGTCCTCTCAGAAGTGACCACAGGGGGTTACCTTTTAGGTCAGGATCGTACCAGCCCTCGCTGGCAACAACCCCATGCCATCACAGTGCAAGTATTCAATAACTCCTACTAAAACAAAATCCTCTGTACTAGCAGTCCTAGCAGTCTAACATCAGTCTTTTACACCTTTCTTTGCACCTCAGCTCAAGAGATACCAGACAGAGAATGAACTTATATCCCACAATGGGACCATACCTCTGGGTCAGGACAGAAGCATTTGAGGTCTCCGCAGTGATGCCTGCAATGGTCCCAGCCTTCCTCAGTGAGCAAATAGCATCCTCCAAAATTCGGGCTCTCAGTCTGCCATTATACCCCATGCCCCTCACAAGCCAATTACCAAAATGCAAAGGACTTGCTTTTGCTAATGTGTTAAAAGTAGCCGACGGCTCACCGAGAGGCCCATGTAACAATTGTAGTTTTGCTGATTTATTAAGTGCCAATGGTGTTTTAATACGTTTGTGCTTCAGAAATAAAGATAGTCACTGCCCTGAAGGCTTACAGTCTGAAAGACAGATACAGACAATACACAACTCCCTGTGGATACTTGGAAGAAATATTTTTTTTATTAAGGAGCTATTCTGATTTAATTTGCTTCTTTAATGTGATATTGGAGCAGTGCGGGGTTGAGTGTCAGCCAGCTGAAAACACTCCTCTGCTGGGCTGCAAAGACTGCAAGAGGAGTATCGGCATGTGGAGAGAGGGGATGTGCAGCCCCAGCCTGACTCGATCAGAGCTTCATTTTTTTTACTCCTTGACCTGCAACCTCCATCAACCTGCTGCCTACCAGGGACTCTCACTCGTCAGCCTGAGCCAGGAAAGTTAAGCTACAGGGAATGCACTAAACTAAAGCTTGGTGTTAAGGGACATGATGGTGAGGTGGCGGGAGTTTCTGGCTGTTTCACAGCAGGGTCCTTGAAGCAGGTGGTGTATGTGGTTATGGGGAGGCAGAAGGGCTTAAGGTTTTATAGACCCCTCGTGGACAGTGAATTTGGCACCCACCTAGATTTTCTGTTTGATTTTACAGTTGGGATCCCCGGGATGGATGAAGTTGACGGCAATGGACCGATGTTCACCCAGCCCCTCTGGCCCAGGGAGTGCTCACACACTGCTGGAGAGTGGCAATTGGGAGGCACAAGGGCACAGGTGGTGTCTCTGAGAGGTCCCCCATCCAGGCAGCCGTGCCTGTGCGTGCGTCCAGATGCGTGAACAAACGTGTGAGCCTTTGTCAGCCTCTGTGGGCAATAAACCAGCCTTAAGAGTCAGGATTTTGAGGTGCTGGCAGCAACTTCTGAGGCAGCGTGTGAGGTCACCTCTAGTAAAAGGCGAATTCAGGTGGGCATCTCTCTCCGGAATTTTGTGGAGCTGACAAAGCTGCCTTCTGCAGAGCACACGTGGCTCCCACGCGTTTCCCGTGATTCCACCCAGGGCCCTGCACTCCTGCATGGAGCAAGCTAGGGGGGGAGAGACATTAGTCCTTATTCTTTCACTTAAACCAGTGCCAAAATCAATATTGAAAAATTATCTCAAAGTTGCTTTCAACTCAATCCGGGTGTTTCTTTACCGCTAGAATATCACCCTGTACACTGGAATCGTTATTACATCACACTAATCTAATTTAAATGCATTTTTACTGTACTTGGTTTAATGAATGTGGAATGTGTCACTATGAAATTGCACCATTAATTTGATAAATAGGACTTGAAGGTATAATTTTTTCCAGCATTGCAGACTAATGAAGCTAAAATACATATATAATAAGAAGTGTAAATAATAAATTATTCTTAGGAGCAAAAAAATTAATTAGATCTTGCCACAAATTGCATCTCAATGTCAAAGTTTTTTTTTACACTACTGACTTTCAAACTAGTTGGAACATGACTGTGATCCTTGGAAAGTTTCTCAAGTAATTACTGTGCATACACATATTTGGCAATATACCTGAAGAAACTGCTCTAGTTTGTGCCAGTCCTTCACATACAGATTTCTCATGTTCCCTGCCATTACACCTGAATTTTAATAGCATTTAGAGGAATTCCTGTTATTATTTCTTCTAAATTTCAGCATTTTATTTGATCTTTAAAACTTTAAACTTTTTTTTTTTAATTTCCGACACTGATGAGAGCACAAAATTAGGGCATACTGCATGCAAATTCTCTGCAGAAGTGACCGTGCCCCTGCAGCTACATTACTGCTTCTGCTGTTGAAATCGATGGGAGTTTTTGCCACCGAGTTCGACAGGAGAAGAAACTACTGTACAAAGCACACTACTTTTCACCGGTAATGGAAATGTCACAGCAGTGCCATTCAGGAAGGAAACCAAGTGGAGGGAAATTAAAGAGGAAACTCCAGTCTTGTGCGGTTTAGTTGCTGATAGCTCATCTCGCTCCGCCGACTGCACCCCCAGCCAGTTACACAGTGCTGCCTGGTTTAGCATTTGCTGCCTCTTTGTCAT
Organism: Pterocles gutturalis; assembly: GCF_000699245.1. Classification (NCBI taxonomy): domain Eukaryota; kingdom Metazoa; phylum Chordata; class Aves; order Pterocliformes; family Pteroclidae; genus Pterocles; species Pterocles gutturalis. Next base: position 65,940 of record NW_010140714.1, on the reverse strand, counting down.
TTCTTATTGAGTCCACAAAGAAAGGTTTTATCTCACTCCTCTGGAAAAGAAAGCATCTAGAGATTGAAGAGATCAGGTGGCATTTCACCTCTAGTTTTCTTCGTTCCCAGCTGGAGCGCTTTGAATGCTCCGCGCAGCCAACTATTCTCTGACTATTCTATAGCTAGATGAAGGACTGTTGGCCAAAATGTCATCTTTAACCTTATTTTCTCTTCCTAGTCTGTAGTTTAACAACCAACATTTTTACTTCCCGTAGCTTGATTTGCAGCCAAAATTCTGACATGTTATCGCTTTTGTTGCCAGATAACGCATTAAGCCTTACTAAGGGGTAAACATAATGATCTTCATTAAACCTTCGAAACGAACCCACCTCCTGCTTCTTCAGGTGGAGGGAGGCATTGACAAGGAACACTGCTGAAGTGTCTTACAGCTATTTTCCCCTTGCAAGCAGAAGGAGGGAGAGATGAGTGGCAGCTTTTAAAGAAGGAAAAAAGTTAGATAAACATGAAAGTGTTCGTGAGATTTCCTTTCTTAATGGCAAAGTTTTCTAGCAATAAATCACAATTCAGGCCATGCCATTAGTTTTGGGGGCATTATATCCCCTCATTAAAGTGCATAAACAATTATATTTATTGAAGGTAATGTACTGTGTAGTGCATTATAACGACACTCATTAACATATGTAATCACCATTTGAATGGGCTTTACTACAATGTAAACTGATAATGGCGTGATTACCCACTGGGTTATTAACTTTTCAGTCCTAAGATAATAAAAGGTGATACAAGAAACAAAAAGCACACGTGCATTGCCCTTCACATGTGATTTATGTGTTTCACTGTGGAGCTATGAACACAGGTACCCATCATTGGGGAGACCGGCTCTTTATTGCACATTGTATTTGACAGAATAATAAATGTAGCTGAATGGTTCTTGGGTGGGTGTCTGGGGAAAAAAAGTCCTGTGAATAAAGCAACCACTACTCCAAACTGCAAGGCCCAGCAAAGGAAATAATTTTTTCTCTTTCTCTCTCTCTGTCTCACTGGCACTCTGTGGCTTACAGATTTTCATATGCTCTGTCAGACTCGCACAGGTTAAGGAAAAAAAATATATCTTCTTTATATGTTTCTCCTCCTCCCTCCTTCTCAGCCCGCCACACGTTCCTCTCTGCCGGGACTGTAATTGCTGGTTATGAAGGAGTGTGCTATGCTAAGGTACCTGTGTGCTAAGGTATTCATATTATGCTAAGTGTATGCTTGTATCAAACAGATGGTTTCAGGTATTGAAATGCAGGTTAGCTGCAGTATCAGCAAATAGATTTATCAGTTTGCTGGAGCTGCTCTTCTATAAAATGCCTATTTGGAAGCATCAGAGGTATTATAAATACAGCCTATTTGTGTAATTTATCAATCCTCTCTGGGGTTTGTCTCTATGGAATCTTACTGCCTTAAATTTAATGAATGAATCTGAGTTTGTTTTAGGAGGGGATGAGTTAAGAAATATTAAAATAAAAAAGACTCATGAGCAGCCATTCAAAAAAGCACCAGTTACCAATAGACAGGGCCTCTCCAACATTAAGTGGCACGTATAAGCTAAAGTGAAAAATGATGCATAAGTCTGCAGTACCTATGGTGAATTGAAATATATGGGATACGCCTGATGAGACGTTGTAGCAGTAGTAGGACTCATTTCTTCTTACTTTGACTTGCGGACAGGGTGCAAATATGTTAATAGATCGTATGCGTTTGCCCTGACAGAGCACCAGTGCAGAACTGTGTTGAGCAGCAAGCGGACTGTTCCCAAGTGGAAGAGAAACAGTCTGATAGGTCTGAGCTAACTCTCAACCATTTATAGTATAGAGGATGGGACAAGGACAAGAACTAAGGTAGCCAGAGCACATCTGTGTCGAGCTGCTTTGCACACCTTCAGGACCATGTGCAACAAGGTGCACAGCTTTGCACCTGCACCAGTCAATGTTAGCAGCTACCAGACCTAGCCACAAAGAGGTAGCATAAAAAACTCATGCCTAGGAAAGAACCCAGCCCACAACCCTGAGTTTGGTAGCAGATACCATCAAGCAGACAAACAGAAGGGAACACCACTGAAGAAGAGTTAATGCTGCCATTAGATTATATTCATGTTAATATAGTCATCTCTTCCTTTGGAAATTGTTTGAAACAAAATTGTTTGGAACATCTATTAGCTTGGCATTCCTTTAAGGAGTCCTCTGTCAATCCCTGGCCCTTGAAGAGGCTAAATATCTGCACTTTCAGCTCTCCATGGAGTTCTAGAAAGCTCTGGGATGGTTTATGCTTTTCCATTAGCCAAGGGTCTAATAGAGTCCTGAGATCTGTTAAGTGGGAAATTCTTCTCATGGAAAGCAATATACCGTAATTCCTTGCTAAAATCTGAACCCACACAAGAAATTTGAGCTTGTGGAAAAGACTAGGGTGCAGGAAGTTTGTGCAGGAAATTACTTCATACTGTTTGTTATTGGACTATTTATCTGTGACTTTTTAGACAACAGACACGATGGACTTGATTCGCTCTTGAACCAAATAAGGCAGATGCTCATTATATGACTGGCCCTGTGGATGGGAGGTTTAAATCATGTCCTAGTACTGCAAAAGCCTCGTTAGTGATTTGGAAACGGCTCAGGGGCTAAGGAGAATGAGAACACCCTTCTCTGCTGTGGTGACAGCATTTTTCCAGATCAGCTGTACTCATTTAGGGAGTCAGCAAGGGCTGTGAACCTTGCACTGCTCTGACCTCCCCCTGGCTCAGGCAGACTTTCTGCCGCAGTAGTGCCACAAACAGTAGACGTGAATAAAATCTATTGTTCTTTCCTGGCCATGCTAGCTTGACTTACTCTTATGACTGAACAGTTTCTACAGCATATGAAAACCCACAGTGAAAATTATAAGAGAAGTATAGTATGTGAAAATACTCTATACTCCATAAAAACTTAATCAATGGCTGCTTTTGTTGTCTGTTCCAGCTGATAACATCAGTGCTTATTCCCACAATCTTTCTTTTCTTATTTTCATTTTTTCAGATACATGTTTTAGCAAGGAGAAGATTAGAGATATTATGTTTGGTAGCATTTACAACAACTTGTAAGTTTAAAGGACTCCGTCTTTTCTTCAAAGCATCATCCAGTATTATGGGTTTTTGGACACTTCACTATTCAGTAAGTACTGCATGAAAACGGTGTGTGGTTTAATTGATGAACTTTTAAAGAGAGGAAAGTGGGCAGAATTAGCATATGCCATGCAGAAGTTTGTCTGCTGTTAAGCCTTACCGTTCGTCTCCCCGGCAGCACTGGAAAGTCAACTGATTTCAAAGGTCTGAACCTCCCCAGGGCAGTGTGCTCACCCCCCCTGGAGAGGAGGAAATACCTGACATTGCTCTGGAGTAATTCC
>NW_010140714.1:6387-62487 GCF_000699245.1 Pterocles gutturalis | reverse complement strand
TATTCACAGCAGCGCTGATGGCTTTGAGGACAGGGGGAGGAAATTCCCCTGCAGCTACTGCAGAAGTTGTGCTATCAGAGAGGATCACAGAACAGGTCAAGGGAATCAAAACTGGGCAAGAGACTAACTCCTATGGTAGGCTTGTAGCACTGTGTTTATGTAGCCCAGATTTCAGAGCAGTGCATATACTGGATTTACTTGGCTCACCAAATCAAAATGTCTGCAATCATTTACTGATGAGGAGGAGATGCAAAACCTGCCTCAGACTGGCATCTGCTTTTTGCCCTCAGAGAGTTTTGTGGTCCTTTGTCACAGGGAACAACCATTGAGCAATTTGAGGATTATGGTTAATCCAGGGAAGACTTGAAAATGAAAGGAGGGAGGACCTCATGATAGTTTACACTCTAAGGAGATATTTGCTTTCCCCTTGTGCCATTGTTCCTCTTGTTTTCAAAGTCTCAACACAAATCTAAGAGCTCTGCATGAAAGGTACAGTAGTCTGGGTATAATTACCACAGCTGCCACAGATGGCTCATTTTAACAAGAGACCCTAGGTAAACCTAGTTGTTTAGCCTGCAGCATAAACAAAAAAATATTCTACTTAAACTAGTGGATCTGGGTCTGCAGAGGTGAAGCTCAAATCTGCTTTGCTAAGTTCTGTCATTAAAAAAGTGCAAAAGATGTTGATGGGACATGGGTCAGTTCAAAGCTCAGTTTTAATGTATACCTGGGTAGTCTGCAAGGAGGAGGAGGTCTGGGTGTTGGGATGCACTTTGTCCTTCACTGGGGTCCCATGAGCACTGCCTGTGAAGTGCAAAGCATCCTCCATTCCCCCAGAAGGGAAGGGAAATTTTAAAACTTATGAGATTTTCCAGTGGCATCTACTTAGTCCCTCTAACAAATCCAATTTCAGCACAAATGCTCCAAAAATCATATTCTGTTGTACACTACTAGTTGCACACTGTCAGGATTGAGGTTAGTATGTTTTGTGGATGAAGGACTAGAAAGACTCCTCCTGCCTGGCAAAAAAGCAGTACTCCAAACCAGGTCAAAGAAAATGGGGGTGCATAAGACTCAGTAGAGAAGACATTCACACCTAAAACTGCTTTTCTTGTGGAAGAAAATTAGAGAGAAGAAATGATTTTTAGCTTTCTGTATCTGTTCACGTTTGTGAACTGGAGCTCCAAATCAATACACATATTCTTTCTGAATGCTCACAAATTGGTATCTGCAGGATACTTTTCTTCCTTCCAGCCCTCTATCTCCACCTCCATCAGCAAACTCTCCTCACAGAGGTCCTGCTGGCACAACTCATTACCATGGAGCTACTAATTTTCCTTTCTCAGACCCCTCTGCTTCCTCCTCTGCTTGGTGGTAATGTCATTAACCTTTCAGTCGTTTAGACCTGTGTTGCAGTAGCCATTTTTATTTTCTTCTCCAGAAATTGTTGTGCCTACATGGCATTTCCTAGGTACCCTGCTCAGCTAAGCCCATGCTGTTGGCCATAACAACCTCCCCCCCTCTGTCCTTCACTGCTGCAGCCACTCTCCTGTCAGTCCTCCCCAGTGCTGCTGCCACAACTGTCCACTCCAGCTCCATGCTACAGTCACTTTACTTGCTGCTTTGGTTTCCTTATGGACTGTTAAAATACATTTCCTGAATGATCTACAGATATGGAGATGGACATTTCTGGTCTTAACACCAAGGTCCATCACTCCCCTCCGCACATCTCACTTTTCCCACAGGATTGCAAATCCCAGCGTGGCAGTCTCCATCCCTCTGCCCGTTTGTTCCACAAGCACCTTTTCCACACAGTCACCCATGGAGGTAGATAGCCCCATGCCATGTCCTCCTCTAGATCCCATCTTATGAGACATGTCCATCATAACATCGGTGTTAAACAACCTCAACCTAACACCTCTGTAGGAATTCTACTGACTAACGGATGTGTCTCTTTTTTTTTTTCAAAAAGAAATGACAGCTTGCAAAGATGTTGTTGTGCATAAGACAAGAAGTAAAAGGTCTATGTTATAGCAAGAGACATTCAGGTTCATGTTAATTGTAATGGAAGAATACAGGTTAAGAAGAAGCTGCCTCAGAATGCTGTAAAATCTCCATCAGTGGAGATCATTAGGAACAAGTTACAGAAATGTCTATTAATGAATAAATAGCTAGAAATTAACCTGCCTTAGAACAGAAGAGTGTATGGGATAACATCACAGGTCCCTTACAATTCCACGATTTTATAATGTCTTTCAAATCTATATGATCATGTGTCCGTTTATCTATCACTCTCGTTTTCTTCCTACTCTTCCTTTGACATGTTTTTTTACCATTTTCTGCTCCCTGGTTCTCTTTCAATAACCTTACTACTTATTTCACCCAGCCCAAGAGGGCCCTTGGTCCCTCTTGGGACTTCTGGGCATTACTGTAACAGAACCACAACGAGGTAATAACATTAAACCTTTGATTCATTTCCTATCCTAAGCTGTTGTGCTAGTGTTGCTGTGTGCCGATGAAGCAGCTGCATTTTTTTTCCTTGGTGAAGGGATTCCTACGTACACAAATTTTGGAAAGCATTTGGGCAGTCCTTTGGGAAGAACAGCACTTAATAAATGTAAATTATTATTATTATTTCACCAATAGGAGTTACAGAATCTTCAACTGGTTTCTCTGTTTTAAGAAAATATCCAAGTGGGAAATTAGTGGGATGTGGTCACACTGGGCCATGTGAAAATTAAATTCTAGCAAAATGAACTGAAATGAGATTGATCATTATATGCTAAGGCACCACAGCCCTGCCATACTGTATCTGTCAGCAATAAGACAGGAGAACTCTCTCTGACTTCAGCAACTCCTGTAAACAGAAAAGGCAACAAAAAGCTCATTCAGCCTGATTCACTGGAGACCTCTTGAGAAATCAGAAAGGCGGGAGGCTACAATCTGAGTCACTTCTTTGTGTCTTTATACAACTGTTTTCTGAACATAGCTGACCCTGCCGTGACATCCAAGGCTGGAGTCTGGTCTTCTCCTTATACAGAACTGAACTGCAAGAAGAGTTTATTTTTAGGAGTCCTTCCTTCTCTGGTGGTTTTAGATGTTCTCAGAGAGCTTCAGAGACCTGGGCTCCCTTGTGTGTGTGATACCTCTGCAAGGAGCTTGGCTCTGGTGTATCTTTTGGAAGAAGCCCTGAGCACAGCTTCCAGGGCTTTGGGTCACAGGGAGACCTCGCTGGGCAAACCACTGCTCAACCTGGGGACTGGTGGGCAAGTGAGAGGGTCACAGCACGGGGCCTGCCACCAGGTCCTGCGACACTGGGGCTGTTCGGGATGGTGAGCTGAGAACAGGGTGAGCGTCACAGCTGGTTGTGCTCCCAGAGTAATAAAATGGCCATAGACTGGATGGGGAGGTGGGGAAAAGGGTGAGCTCAGGAGGGTTGCATAGGGTCAGCTGTCACGCTGAAGCCCCTCTGCAACACCCGGATAGAAAGCATGCAAAAATATACTCAGCCTTCTCAACAGACTCTGCCATGGAGTGGGGGATAGGAGCATATGTGTCACTTTCCCAGCTCTGCAGATGATGGAGGAGGATGGCTACTCCAGGGCATGGCACTGAGAGCTTCCCTGTGCACCGCCACACCAGACACCTGCACACAGCACCCAGGAAACACGGTTCCACATGTCTCAGGCTGGCTGCTCTGAGATGCTGCAGAAATCCAGCAAGATAGTTGCGAGAGAAACAGAAAGGAGGAACGGGTTAAGCTGGTGTGCCAACATGCCTCTTATCTGAGAAGGCTTTTCCTTTTTCTTTCGTTTTCTGTTCCTGTCTTTTATTCACTAAGATGTGTAATAAGTGTATATGTGTATATGGAAATATTAGACTGGGATATGAAAATATGGTCTGCAGGAGCCTGTGGACAATGCTCCCTTTTTAGTTGTTATAAAAATGAAAATAATTGTGAAAGCAGAGAGAAATCTGCAGCTGCTCCAGGCTATTCATACCATAAGAGATCCCATCAGGCCTTCTTTATTGTTGCAGTTTTGGCAAATTATTTTCTTATCACACACAACCTATTCACTTCTGTTCCTGGATAGGCACTTAGGCTCATAAAGCAGTGGGTCAGCAACAGTTTAGCATAGAGCACATGGAACTGCTGACCTTTGGGAACGCTGGTGCCTGCTCCTTCAAAAAGCAGCAACTGGAGTCAATAAAAAACTGGCCAGGCTGGTCCATTAGTGAGCCCAGCTCTGTCACTGCTCGCATGGATTACTTGGTGGCTATGTAACCTCCTCCTCCTCCTGCCATTGTGTCTCACCTTATGAAATGCAATCATCGCTCCTTGCCCAGGAAAGCATGATGTATAGCTGGCTGTCTCCCTGAAGAGGTACATTTTTCTAGGAGACGCAAAAGTACCTGTGTGCATATACGCCTATATCCATCCTGTGCGTGATTGCGCCCAAGGAATGTGTGATATAGATTAGATCAGCAGCAGTGCTGCACTGTCTCCAGGCCAGGCAATGAGTTTATTGTGCCCAACACACATGTGCACTGGACAAATGCTCTGGCATCTTCAGCGTGGGCAGAGAGCATGCTGCTCCTATTATACTAGCCCATTAGGGAAGCAATTTGAAGAAAAATATTTAGCAATTTGGAAGGAAGCAAGGTTCCAGAATGGCTTGTTTCTGTGTGACAGCCTGCCATGTACAGATGAAAGGGAAGGCTTATAACAAATTTTCATTACCCACAAATAGAAAAAAAAGCAACAGCAGGCAGAGCAAGTGCTTTCAGGCTGAGAGGTGTGGCCAGAAATCCCCCCAGGAGACCACAAAGGAGCCTCAGCAAAATAAATCAATCAATCTATCAATCACTCACACTTGCATTGCGTCCTTTATGAAAATGGCAATCAGTGCCTGACAGCCTGTCAGACTTTGGCCTTCAAGTCTTTGCCTCAAAAGTAGTCATTAAGTTCACCAAAATACAAGCTACAGCTCCCTGCTCTCGCTCGGCGTCCTATCTCACCTTCCATAAGCCGCTGCGATTTCTCCATAGAAAATATTCATTATTTGGAGCAACCATGACCAGGGGAGGTGACACCATGCAGCAGAGGAGGATCTGTAAACACCACAGGCAGTTCAGATTTGCTTTGTTCCCATTCTCTGTTGCAAATTTGGATCCAGCATTTAGTGTCTGAACTTGTCCTGCAAGGAGTAGTGCCATTGGAAGTGGAGCACATCGCCCCCGTACACTCAGTGTCTTGCATCGCTTGCCTCTGCTCCGGAATTTGTCTCCAAAGCAGAGTTCAGGGAGCAAATAAAATACCTCTGTTGAAAGAGGTGTCCACTGACACACCATTGCTCTTCACAGTCACATGGAAATCTGCCTGCTGCGTGTATAGATGTGTATAGATGCCCTCTAGATACAACTTCTAGGTATGTCAGCTCTCGTGTGTTGAAGTGTGGCACAGAACATTAATCTGATAGTCTACAGCTCTCCCCACTCCAAAAGCTAACTGAAGTCACTTGGCTAAATCCCCACACAAATAAAACTCGCCAGGTGAAGAGATTTGTTTTTAGAAGAAGCACAAGAACTTCAGGACGAGGCATCCTTAGGCTTTAGCTTCACTGATAAGAACAGGATTCAGGTACAGACTCTAGTTTAGAAAGTCCCCAAGCTGGGAACCTATGTTTTTTGTGCTGCATAGCCTTTCACAGATGTTTCTTGTGTGAGTTTATCCCATTGCATTTGGGACCTATGTACACTTTTGGCCACAAGATCCTGTGACTCTGAGTTTCTTCCTTTTATTTATTTTATGCTTGCTGACCAATATTTTGATGATTGCTTTTTCTTTCATTTTGAGAAGTAATGAACAGTAACCTCCATTTCCCCCATTTGCCTTTTTTTTTTTGTGTGTGTGCTTTTATAGACCTCTTCCTTATCCATCCTTGATGATATCTTTTTCAGTCTAAATAGTCCAACTCTATTTAATCTTTCTCACATTTGGGAGATGCTTCATGGCTTTGATCACCTTTTTTGCCCTCTTTTGTAAGATTTATGGTTTGACCACATATCTTTAGAGACAGAAGGACAGAAAAGCATATGCACTTGCATTATGATGTTTGCCGTTTGTTCTCTATTCCGAGTAATGCCTGAAATTCAATTTTTTTTCCTTTTTAAACATACCTAAACATTTTGAGATAACATTTTCATAAAGCAAATCACAGTGACTCTAACACATCTTTTTGAAGTACCAACAGCTAATTTTGATCCCGACATCATGCTTGTATGGTTAGGGTAGTTTTTCTACATATATGTTTCTTTGCATTTATCAACACTGAATTTCACCTGCTATTTTATTACCTAGTTACTCCATACTCAGTGTCATGAAGCTCTTCCATAACTCATTGCAGTCAAGTTTGGGTTTCACTATTGAACACAATATCAGTAAATGGCATCACATCCATTTTCGTGCTCTGTTTTATTAATATGATGCCATACAGGGTCTCAGCAGCATATCCTTGGGACTCTACCCAGTGACATATTTCCTTTATGGAGTTAATTCTTTTTTGCCTCCTATTTTTATTTTTTCATATATCCACCAAGAAAATCCCATGTATTGATTATTGTTCTTTTATAAGGGAACAGCCACCTTTATGTTCAAAAAAGTGCATGCTGTCATGGTCATTTTAAAAAGGATAAGTCATCCCTACATACGGATTTTCACAACTTGGTGCAATACCACACCATTTCCAGCACCTCTCCCTTCCACCCCCAAACCCTCAACCTGACCGAGGACCAGTACAGGTCAGAAAGCTGGAGAATTTAGATTTGGGGAGGGGGTAAAAAAGAGGCACCCATACAGCCTCCTTCCCTCCTGTACACTATTTACATCACACAAAATCCTCTGTCCTCTGCTGTAAACCATGCACCACCTGTAAGATGAACCAACATGGTAGCTTGAATTCTAATTTAGATATAAGCAGCAGACAAGAAACATACAGGCAGCCTGAAGATGGGCCAGAGCTTGCTTTTTTTTTTTGTCCAATTCTACACATTTGCTCGGTAGTTTATGCAATTTGGTTTCCACTAATGCACAGAAATGCTTCCACTTTTCTAGCCCCTTTCTCAGAAGGGAGGACACGTAAGGCTCATGAGCGAGGATAATATGCAACATGAGCAGCTTGAGGCAGAATTAGGGTCCCCATGATAAGCTTTTGCATTTAACACCTCCATTCACTTTCCCTCTCTGGAGATTTTGTAAACCTCCATTAATGACTGAAAATTCCGTTGAGATGGAATTTTTTGAAATCTTTTTTAAGTGAAGATACAGAAGTCATTACTTCCTAATAGCTATCAATTAAACCTGAATCTTTTTTCTTTACCACTTACATAATGCTTTCTGATTATGTGAATTCCTGTTTCTTTGCTTGCCTCTTTTGGCCAGTGGGTTTTGGCTTCCTTTTAGGCACTCGCAGAAACTGAAACTATGCAAACATTTAAACAAGATGGGAAGTATAAGCCATTAACTACAAGCTTTCCTGATATTTCTCACCTTCATTCCTGTTCTTCCAAGGGGAAGACACCTTGCCAAATATTGTTGGGAAAATGATTACAAAAGTAGGGAGACAAAACATTGGACATATATATTTGAATACTGTGTGAGGAACCAGTTTTCATGCATATATATGTGTATGTGTGGATAGATAGGTACAAAACGTAGGTAGGTAGGCTGTTGTGTAGATAGAAAGACAGACAGACAGATAGATATATAAATGAGATCTTTTACTTTGCATGGTGGAAACTTGAACAACTCTTGGAGCCAAGAGAGTAAAGAACAGAAAATGAAAGAGGAGAGACAGAGAAGGAAGGAAGGAAGGAAGGAAGAAAAAAGGCACAAAATAATTTCAGAGCAAGCAACATAATATTTTTTTATTTGTCCTTTCCTTCCAGTTGCATTTGAAATTGCAGAGTTGCCAGAATTTAGTCACCCAAATTCTCAAAACAACTGCAGGTATTTAAAGCTGTGCAGCTCCTGCTTTTCGGAGGAAGTTGACCCCTGCTTTTATCAGCTTTTAAATAAGCTATTTTTAAAATATGTAGATTGCACTATAAAGTATCTCTGTTGGATTTCAAGCCCTTCACAATGTAGATATCAACTGTATTCAGCTGTATCTCACATATCTAAACTTGCACCATAATTTGCACTGCAAATTCCTGATCCTTATTGTGAGTCTGGACACTGTTACAACATGAATGTTTGCATGTATCTACGTGTACAAAAGAAACACTTTTTTTGTTTTTTTTTTTTAACTTGAAAGGCCACATTTTCAAAGCTTTGCCTACGCTTACATCCTCTGTACTTGCCAAAACATCTAAGCATATATGCAAAAAATGCTGGCCATGCTAAGGAGTGAGCCAATGCCCTCTGTTTTGCTTGCTATGTATATAGCAGGCTGCTGGATGACGAGGAGGAAAACAAGAGGGGAAATGTCCTTGCTAAAAGTCCTGGAATTGCAGCACAATTGCATTACAGAGAATGTTTCCTCCTGGTCCGGGAACTCTACCTATGTGTGCTGAGGAAAAAGAGACGGGAGCCTGGAAAAGCCTCGTCACTGTCTTTGCTTTGCTGTTGTATGGGTTCTATCAAACTGAGCATGCGTTCTTTTCAACATACATGTATAAATGTGTGTGTGTGTTTATACATGCATACATACACTTACACAGGTAAACATGCCTAAATATTGGCTCAAAATACAGACATTTATGTGTACACACACACATATACAGTGTCATATGCTATCTGAGCTAATTTCAGGTGCCAGTCAATGAAAGGAAAAAATACATTATTAGTGTGATATACACATTGCTGGGAGATGTGAGTTTTAAATAGGTCTGGCTGCAGATAGCAGGAGAAAAATTTCCAAGGAGGGGAGAATGCTGCCAATTTTTAACTTCTGTGTTCTCTCAACGCCTTGTCCAATTTGTCTTACACCTTTCTGAAAAAATTTGTTTTGCTGTAAGACTTCAACAATGTTGAAATTTAATTTAATTGAAGAGAGTGGAAAGCAGTGGACAAGAGAAAATAGAAGCCTGGTTTCTATTAGAAGGTACATATGACACTTAACTGGTGAAGAGACTTGTGTCTCCCCATACTGTGTTTAACATCTAAGGACCAGGAAAATGACTGTGAGGATTTTTCCTTTTTTTGGTTTTGAATTTTATTTTATAGATTTTTTTTTCCTTAAAAATTCTGGTAGCTGAGTAAAACAGAGAAATCACTTTCTGACATAAGAAAAAGGAAAGTTGTTGCTGAAACCGTTGGGGTTTTCTCAAATTTTTGTAATAAAGATTAAAAATCTACAAATCTTGTTACTATTTTCAAGTGCATCATCCATTCAAATGATGAACTGCACTTCCTGTGTCTGTATTTACATCAGATGTTGATATGCCACCTTCCAACACGATTTTTAATTATTTTTTATTATATTTTCAGCCATTTTCTCTGTACTTTTATGTTTTATGTTATACTTTAGCTCCAATGAACTGCCTATTAGCTTACCACTCTATATGGAAGCTGATGCATTCTAAGATCTCCTCTGGGTCCTCCCTATAGCTCTGTTCCAGTTGCAGTGTTTTTATTTTATTTTTTTACAATGACTTTTGATTCATTCTGTACATCTAATTTTACCCACATAACATCAGAAAAAGAGAATATAGGAGGGGGATGGTCTCCTCCAAACAGGGGGTCTCCCTCTTGGCTTTGATTTGCTTGGCAATCAGAGATTTTGTGTACAATTTCTCACAGCAAAAGGTGAGAAATGCAGGAGCACTGGCTTTTAACAAAAATACAGACGGCAGCAGGAAGTCTTCTCTGCCCAATTACAAGGTGATCCCAGTTCATTTTTATGGTTTGATTTTTTTTTTTTATCACATATGTTTCCAAACACAGTCCTGATATCCTGTGGGGATGCTTTTGCAAAGAGCCAGAGCTTCTGATTTAAGGAGCTTCAAAAATAGCTCTCTGCCTCTTCTGTCTGGAAAAGAGCAGTCATGTAACAACACATTTATTCTCTTTGAAAAATAGAAGGATGTCAAAAGAAAAGTTCACAGTGAAATGAGGCTGATTTGTTTTGTGTTCCTGTGATTTTGGCTTCAGATGTAGAAGGAAAAAAACAACAGTTTGTTTAATGGGCAAAAATTACTATTAAAATGAATTTTGTGCTCAGAAAATTCCTTTGCCAAATAGGCAGCATCATCAATTATACAAGACCCCTGTAAAAAAAAAAAAAAAAAAAAGGCAAACTAGATATCCATGGATGGATTTTTTTCCCTGTAGTCAGCACACAACTCAGCCCTCGTGTTCAGAGGGGGAAAACCTCATTAATTTTGATACAAATGATCAGCACTTCCCACAGATTTCCTCTCTGTTGTGACGGATGCTAACTGAGAGTCTTCTAATATCGCCCTTGCCTAGTGAGAACAGCTCCTTCTGATGCCAGTTGGGAAGAGCTGCCATTTGGGACCTAGTGAGAAGTCATCAAGGCATTCCTAGGTGTGATTTTTTTCAGTTGGGACCACCCAGAAAAGCATGGCCAAGGGTACCAGCAGAATTCACTTTGCAAATTCGGTACAGCTTCCTCCCACAGCATCATCTAAATAATTACATCCTGCATATCTGCATTAATGAATTCCCTCTCTATGAAATTCACTGAGTCAATTACCCAGATGGTAAAAGAGAATGGCATGGCCATCTTCCTCCTCAGCGTGCTAAGTCACCCCAACATGCATATAATGATGCTAACACAGGTGGGAGTTGGACACCCAGACGGTGTGGTGGCTCATCCTCGGCATTTCCACTCATATGGCAAGTACGATTGTATATCCCCTGGAGACTTATTTCAGGCACACAGGGTGCGCTATGTAGTGCTTAATGATGGACAACTTTCTCCTAATGATGTGACTTGCACCAATTTGTGCTTCTCCAGCAACATTTCCCTTTTAAGCAGGTTGGACTCCTCTGTCTCTAGGTAGCATGCCATTCCCTCTCTCCCTCTCTCACACACACATCTCAAGCCACCACATTAGAAACAAAACACAAATAAAATAAAAAATGAAAAGCAATTTTAAGTCTGTTGAAACCAAGACCTACTCCAGAATACACAGTGCCCGCTGCATCCAGTTGCCCGATGGAAAGCACCCTATATTCTCAATGTGGGAGGGTATAGGTGGTCCTCGTGGGGCTGTCAGTGCTCTGTAACCTCTAAAATGAGGTCAAAAGCCAGAAAATCTGAGTTCTGGTACCTGCCCCACAAACATGCTCCCTCCATGATTTGGAAAGTCATCTCATGTCTTACACTAGCAGGGTCAAAATTCCTACTAGCTTTAGGGTTGAGCCTATAATTTCTCCAGGTTTCGACCAGCCTGTTTGTACAGTGGAGATTATAATACCATAGGTAGTGTTATCATTACGCTTGGTTCCTGGAAGCCCGTCTCTGTTTGAGATTCTCCAACAGAGGCTGATAGAAAAAAGCCAAGTACTAATAGTGATTTTTGATGGCACTGAAGACTCTAAAAAATGTAAAAACAAACCTAAAAGTCCACTCCCAAGATCTCCCCCACTGTTCTTTCCCTCCAGCTTACTGATTTCTTTACATGGCATGTCCAAGAAAAGCACCACGAATATCTCCATAAATAATCAATGACTCATAATGTAAATAGTTCCAGGATATAGGAAAAAGCCATACAGAGCATGATCATTTACAGCGAAGAGCAAGCATGTGTGTTAATACTGTACTGAATTCTTAAATAGTACAGCTAGCTGGAAATTTAGCTTCCAAACTTCGTAGAAAATACCAATTCCTTGTAACAGTTCTTCATGAAGAAAAAGAACTTCTGAAATGTCACCTCAAAACACAGATGGTTATGCCAAGAGCCATGCAAAAGGACACCACTGGCCAATGGTAAGCAGCGAAATTAGCTGTCTCAAATTTTAGGAAAAGAAAATTGGTATCTGGGAAGTGAGAAGGAATGAAAAATATTCTGGTATTTCAACCAGAAATTGAATGGTGTAGTATTGGCTGACATTTTTTTATATGGTGCAGTCCCCCCTTCAGTCACGAGGTGGTGTGTGAGGAGCTTGTGTAGGAAATGTTATGGACTGTTGCCCTTAGGAAACGTGAAAGACAGCCAGAAAGGCTCTGCTGCAAAGAAGGACTGGGGCTAATGCACTGAAATCTGCCATTGTTTTGAAACACACTTATTCAGCCAGTGCAGTAAACAAAATTCATTTATTCGTATATGAAGGGAGGATGGGAGCTTCAGTGCTTCAGATGTGCCTTATATACAAAAGGTCCATTGATTTTCTATTACCTAAAGAAACAGGAGGGAAAAGGGAAAATACGGCTCTCCCCAGTCAAGATTCACACTTCTTTTTGTTCTTCTCATTGTTTCATTAAATGTAATATATGGAAATACCTAAGAAGAACAGAAGAATCCCTTCTGCAGCTCCATCTTTCATTGTTCATATTCCATAAAGCACCTGGTGGCTCTGTGTGTCTACCCTAAAATCGAGAGAGGGAGAGACAGTGAGGCCTTCGTGAGGAAGGGAACATTTCTGCCTGTGTCTTGGGCAACTGATCAGGCACTCTCTCCCCTGAAGGCACAAGCAATAACATCATGTTCCCTGATCATTATTTGAGAATGCAAACTAAAAGAGGATGTTCCTAATAACAGTCAGAGAAGCAAAACCATGGCAGATAGTCAGCATCTTCCAGGGTATCATGTGTAACCCATTGAAGTAACTTCTAAATGATGTGGAAACATTTATTTTTTTTTTTTCCACGGTGGATATACCACTGTCTCCCATGTGATTTAATGAAGTAATAATCCTGCCTCTTGCTGGGAAGGTGGCTTGCATGGAAGCCCTGTCCTTTTTTCTCTCCATTACCTGGTGCAAGATTCCAATGTACAGTCATCTCCTCTGGGAGGTCAGCGTAATCCAAACAGGAGAAGTGGTGATCTTGGAAATGTGTAGCATATAAGTCATGGCCAGAACAGCAATATATGTCAGAAACTCATGATACGTTATAAAAAACCCTGTTTGATATTTTTATGATTTTTAGAATTACACACACCACACTGTGTTGCTGATCTTGTTGGAGAGAGATTAATAAGTTCTAAGTCAAAAGACCTCCATGAAACCGCTCTGTACCTTCTACATATTTATACGCTCCCTTGCTTAATATTTGTTGCATAGTAAAATACTTACCTTTTGCCTTTCTGATTTGGGCACCACTTTTTTTCATGGAAAACTTCAGATTGCAGGATCAAGCTCATAAATGCTTGATTTTTTTAGCGGGTACAAGGCCTTTATACATCACTTGAGCTAAACTTTTTCAGATGTTGCAAACTGGAGTTTCTCCATACCAGGCCAATGCACTGTAATGCCTAACACTGGTGTAGATTTCACCTTTATCTTTAAGCATGTGATGAAATTGTGTGTGTGTACTGTTAATCTGCATACAGCTAAAGATGAAATACAAAACCCGTCTTTCAGCTGCTGGAGTAACCGAAAATCTCCTGCTAAAGGGGAGTCCCTCATAGGTTAGAATTACAATACATGAATAATAACACTTAGCACTGGTACAGACCTTTTCATTTTCAAAGAGCCTTCGAAACATTAACTGGCCTTTCCAGCCTCTCCAGTGAACTAGGTCAGTATCATTATTCCTGGTTTGCACAGAGAGAAAGTGGGACAGAGAACCATGCCATTGGCCTGCATTGCCCTTTCCTGAGAAATATGCAGGCACGGACGGATTGAGCAGAGCACCCATGTGCATCCATATTACTTCTCTGCATCTCCCCTCAGGAACTCTGCCACTGTGGTTTCGGAGAAATAAAGTTTCCCCTGTATGTCTGAGCAGTGCAAAGAAATTATGGAGTGAGCACGGGGGCAGCCAGAGCACAGGAACGTTACAGTGGCACTAATGCTAGTGAAGGGCTCACTGCCTGGGACACTGGCCATCAGTGTTGTTTCTTCTCACCCATCAGCGCACCGCTCGCAGCTCCACACTGCTGTGCAGATGTGCCCTGCAGCTGGGCTGGGGCAAAGCTCAGGCTCGCACCAATCTGCCTGTTTGCCCTCAGCTGGCAAAAGGCAACGTGCCCCCAAATCATCCAATTCTCTGCACTTTAGTAGGGCTTGGCACAACTAATTTTAAATTATCCATCCACTGTGGCTTACTTAGATCATGGGACGTTTTCCTAAACCCTCATGGATCTTCCTGGTAGAAGGTTTTCTGTGCTCAGCTTTTTGCAGTTTTCTGGACACACTCTTCAAATTTTGTTCCACTGCTTGTGCCGGTATACTTTAACTCTGCTTACCCACATCCCTCCCCTCACATAGTTACCCACAAACCACGTCCTCATCTTGTTTAAAATAGCTGTAGAAGTGGTTATGTGTCCTTTCCCCTTCATCATCTATCTGTAGCATATCTGTACCTTAATGCTTGCTACAGGTTTTATGTTTCTGCACCAGACAATCCACTGCAACCAAGCACAAGTGGAACAAAGAAACCACACCACTGTCCTGCAATTGTCTGTCCCTGTCTCAAACCCTTGAGGCCACAGAACCAAGGTGAGGCTTCAAAGTGATCCGTATTACATATTCTGCTGTGGCACACTGTGGAACGGTGTTGTGGGATTTCTGCTGCTGCTGCTGTGAGACAGTCCCTGGCAGGTGGTGCTACTCTTCTCCATTGTCTTTTCTGAGAGTGGACAGCTATGGTCCAGTTCACCCATGCAGCATCAAGCTGCAATTAAGGAGATGTTGCACATCCAAAGTGAGCAAAAGCAGAAGCCAGCATATTAAAAATTATTTTCTGCAAGGCTGTGCAGAGCTCACTTCAGAGCTTAGTGACAGAAAAATCTCCCAGGGAGCTCTTACCTGCAAGAGCACTGTCTGAGCTAACAAGCTGGGGGATGAAATGCTGTGGTTATTGTAAGGAAGTTGCATGATGCTGTCCAGCAGGTGCTGTTGCACTGGATCATAAAGTTGGTCACTATGAAGGGACTCAGGGCTTCTAGGCTGTGCTGAGGCCAGGGAGGACTCCGAATGTCTGTTCTTGTGTTGAGCTTCATCAACAATTCATGTTGCAATGGTTACATTGCTGTGATGCTTCAAAGGCTTAGTAGATCACCGTAGATTGCACCATTATGTATGGTATCTTTCTGCTGGTATCATGGTATCGGAAGGCCAGTCATATTGGCAGCTGTAGGAGCTCTGGGCTGTTTTGCTTCAGCGCCCACTATGAAAATCTTTAATCAGATCATTTTGGGAGACCCTCCCCCACTTTCCTCTCTGCTACTCCAGTTTACAGACTGTATTAGTGGGACAGGAGACCAGAAATATTTTCTAGAAGCTGCAGATTACATTTGGGCGATGGTGAAACACACATTTGGGAAGCTGACAGACAGGGAAGGGAGGTGGACATCCCACCTGGAGGCTGATGAGTGCTATTAGCTTCCCGGTGCTGCATGCCTAGTTTCTCACAGCCTTTGTGAGGCCAGGGAAGGGAACCCGGAGCACACCTGCTACGAGTGGTTTGCTGAACTGGAGAACATTTCACATGGTCAAGGAGGAGTCTTTGATGAAGGGTTACAGTTATGCATACTCAGGGAGACAGGGCTGCCCCTTTGTGTTTTATGTTGCCTCTGAAGACGGCATGTGCTTTTACATAAGGCTTCATCCAGCGTTACTGCACATCTCTAATTCGTGTGAATGTGCAGCATAGTGGTGCATGGATTTTATCAAGATTCATATGTCCATTTTATTATGTTTTTTGTGGGGAATTTTACTGTACTGCGTAGCTGGATTTTATTACCTTCACTGTGTGTGTTTTATGGCAGTGATGCCAAGCATTTCAATGAATCGTGCAAGACTCAGATCCATGAATGCAAAGACATCTTCAATGATTTTTTCTTAAACAACAATGAATACACTAAACTGAACACTTTGGACAATAATTGTCTTTTACTGAGTGTACATACTACTATGCAAACTTAATAGCTATTAAAAAAACCTGCAATTAGACAAACAGTTGTATGCAAGCAGTCTTTGTTTCCAGGGCTTAGGTGCAGCTTCAGTATGGCTATTTATCTGTCCATTATCAACATCTTTCACACAATGATGATTTTCTCAGGCATGTCTCCTCTTTTCATCAGGTTGGTGTTGAGAGAGATTTAAAAAAATACTGAAAAAAATGAGAAGAGATTATTTGCCAAATAATTTTGCCCAAGCAGTACAATGATGTTTTCATCCTTGTTCTGGAGTTGCATTCCCACAGGTCCACCACCCTTCTCTGAGGTTGGGACAGCTTTAACTCCTCTGGGCTTCTGTGATGCTGCCCTCCCCAGCAGTATATTTCTGACATTTTCCTCCCTGTGCCAGCACTAGCCCTCGTGGTTTCACATGGTCACGTCTGTGAAGGAAGCCTGCAGTTCTGGCTGAAAGCCAATCGCAGATTTCTGGTGGGATGAGGAACTGATAAGATGTTTCCACAGCCGGTTCTTGTGGAATCTCCAGGCTCACAGGGCTGAACAGTTGTTCACAGTCAGGGATTACTGGGGCAGTCTGGTGAGAGGACGAATAAGTACCTATGAACTGTGGTTGCTGGTGCTTGCCAATACGTGTCTTACTGAGAGCTGGTAGGAGTGGAGAAATCGTCCCCTACTGAGAGCTGGTAGGAGCAAAGAAACTCTCTCCGCAAAGCTGCTCTCTTGGAGTGATCTCTGAGCCAAAGTAGAGCACCACCTTTGTCTGAAACTCCTTTCTGCAATTCAATGATCTGCAAAGCAAAGAGCTTTGTGATGGGGTCCTGGGGTAGGGTGGGAAAGCTTTAAAATCTTTTTTGTTTTTAAACTGAGTCCTTACAGAGTGTGGGCCAGGTGATTTACCTTGTGGTTGGCTCCCAGTGGGGCATGTTAATGGCACAACATGCCAGACACATGATTCCAGGATCTTTTCTCTTTCTGGCCCACCAATAAAAGTGTCACCAGTTTGAAACCATCTCCTCATTAAACCATTTGGTAGCTCTGTCTTGGGCGGAGGTGGAGCTTGGCCAGCTGGCAGGAAAGGCAGCTGTAAGCAGCACAGGAGGGACAACACAAAAGTACCGAGTGGGATGCACAACCACACAGCACATTGGGGCATACTGAGCTGTTTAGAGAAGAAAAACAGGGCACAGAAATTTGGAAACTCCATAGTAGGAATGCCATTTTGGCCAACTTATCAGCAAGGTCTCAAAAGGTAAAAGAAGATTGAGCAACATAGCATTCCCACGGCGCTACACAAGTTATCTTATTGCTCAGACCTCTGTATGGCTCTATTGTAAACGCATCATATAATGCTGAGTAGGTGTGATCCCCTCTGTGGCCTTGGCTCCAGCTAGGGTTTGATGTAGACTTTCAGCTCCACCTGGCTCATCTAACTGAGGAGATTTTGTATTTCAGGGAATCCACAAAAGAGAGTGAGTGACTCTCTTATTTAAAAACAAAACAAAACAAAACAAAACAAAACAAAACCAGTTCCATGTTGTCTACAAAGCCTGCAGACTTCACCAGAGATCCTACTGTCCTTGGTTTTACAGTGCAGCCAGTTCTCCTGGTGCTGAGGTGGGTCCCTGTTCTACCTTTTTTTCTGGCCTCCCTGTAATGGGAGGCCACTTGTAGATGGGACTTCAGGTGGGTCTACATACATTGCTCTCCCTAGAGATCAACAGTCCTGAGCAAAGGAACTTACTGAAGCAGAGGGAAAGACAGCTCCGTAAAATCCAGAAAGCCACAAGTAAGTGACTCCTGGGGGCTGGAAACACAAAGGGAGCAGATGGTTGTGCACTGATACTCAACAGGGAGGTGAGAGCAAGCCTGGCTGACCATGGAGCAGTAGAGGATGGCCAAGGAGGCTGGCAATGCAGGGTTACAGTGGAGACACCAGGCAGGCAAATGACCTTTTTTTTTGACCCAGGTTTTCAGCCACTTTTTTTTGTTGCAGGTGAACTCATCTCTCTTCCTTCTAAAGTGAGTTTCATGACACTTATGAAACTGCCAAGGAATAAGTGAAGTAGGAAACAAGGCACCCTGACGTGAAATAATTTGAATGAGGTCAAAATACATTTGAGTTTCATCAGCCCCTGCCAATTAAATATTTCTCAGGCAAGGGGCTTTCCACAGTAGGAACCAAACATCACTCTCCACAGGCTGCATTTCATCACTCCTTCAGCTTCCCAGCTTCTGAATACCCTATAGCTCTTCCTGGAGCTGTGAGAAACTCCTCAGGAGCCAGCATTTTGTCAAAGGTATCTGCTGGAGGCTGGGTCCCTTGCAGGGATGCACAAAATGATGGAAAGGAGAACCTTCCTGTGGAAGACTTGGCTTCAGTGCAGAGAGGGAGAGGACATGAGACAGGATCAAACCCATCTAGCAGAGCTGTGGACCAAGAGAAGTGCATGCCCTGTCTATGGACAAGACTATGACTTCAGTCATGCCTCCACATCCATCTCTGCTTGCTGCATGGTAGGCAGAAGCACAATTCAAAGGAGAGCAAGAACTACTCAATGTTAACTTACCCAGGCATGTGAATTACTCAAAAGGGCAGAAAGGAGCACAGACAATGGCTCTGCTCTCTTTGGGAATGACTGCCACAGAACAATGTCTCCCCACAAGCAAGAGGAAAGCATTGGTTGCTCTCCTCAGGAGGAGTGCGGTGCCATCCCCCTTGGCTATTTAGCACCAGAGCAGTTTGCCCATAAATTACAGCCCAACCCAAATCTTCCACAATGCCATCACTGCCATGACAGTCCTGCTGGTCCACTGCTGCACAGATGCTTCAAAATCTGAGCTCTGAGCCCTTCTCCCACCACAGCCAACCCACATCAGCTCAGGCAGTGGCAAGGAAGAATTAGGCCTTCTTTTCCCTTGTACTTTGGAGTCTGTAGGGATTCACTTGACCAAAGTATTTTTATTTCTGCTCCACCCCTATTTTTCTAGAGGTTGGTATCTTTTTTTCTCCTTTGAGCCCATCCAGCCTTTCCCTTATTCTGAGCTTTTGTTTTCTCTCTTCACACTCCCACAGTTGAGGCCAGACCTGCTGAGACAGTGACTTTTGCTTTGACAATATGGTTTGCTTTTTATTTAAGACTCAGTGTTATGGGTCAATGCTAGTACACCCAAGATGATAAAGGCTCTGTTCTGAGATTACAGCATAGAGCTGTAATGTCCAATTGAGGTTGCACAAAAGGCCATCAAGTTTGTGGTTTTATCTTGTTTTGCACTGGTTAAAGGGCACTTTTTTTTTTTTTTTTTTTTTTTTGGTTTTGTGAGAAGCTAGCAAAGCTACAAGTTTGACAGGTTCACTTTTCATGTAAAATGTTTTTCTGCAGCTCCAGTAAGACATTGCAATGCATTAGCTAATGCAATACAAGTTCTTCCAAGAAGTTTGCAGGGGTCAGGCGATTAACCTGTGTATTGTATAGAACATTTAAAGACACTGTGGTCTGAAGCTTCATAAAATCACAAAAATACCACTCAGCTGTGAGCCACGGCTTGTAGCACAATGCTGAAACATTGATGCATTAGAAATGGGAGGAAACAGAGTGAAATTTCCCCTTCTGATCTGCACAGCCAATAAAAGCCCCACAGTTCAGCCTCCTACTGCATTTTCCACAGGCAGAGCTCACGTTGGGCCAAGTTCAGCATGTTTGCAGAAGGCAGAAGTTGTCCTGCTGAGTCCTGCTCCACTTATGCCACCCAGTTGGAAGAAATCATACCCATGCTCAACAGCAAGAGACAAGTCCTTCCAGCCTCTACACTGGCAAAGGCACAGGGGCTGGACCTGGCAAGGCACTCACAAGGTCTCCTACCAGCCAGGAAGGCTGCATGTCCTTCTCTCCTGCCTTCTGCAACTGAGGAGGAGCAACCGGTGGCAAGCAGTTGCAGGGGTTGGCTTCATATCCCAAGCTCACTGAGCCTTTAACCCTCTCATACTCTCACCAGCATCATCCTACTAAACTGAAGTCTTCTAAACCATCATCTCTCTTATGATCTCCATGCATCCTCTTCCACCCAATCAGGAGGTGCATTTGCACTGCACTTCACTGGAGCTTTCCCAGCAAGGCTGGGGTTACCTCCAGCCTCCTCACAAACAAGGTTTAGCCTGTTTAATTAGAGCACAGATTTGCTTACTTAAGGAGGAAAATAAAGAAAATGGAAGAGAGACTGCATCATATGACAAAAAGCAGTTTCCACCAAGTTCAATTTCCCATAGCATCCGTTTTCCTCGGGGAGTCCCAGCCAGGCCAGCAGGCATGTTTCTTACTTCCTTGTTGCCGAGTGAGTCTGTGTATCATGGCTTTTTCTGGAGGATGCAAGCAAGCTCTGCAGAGGCTCCAAGCTGCTGGGAAGCCAGATAGCCAAACTCACTCAATCACCCTGTTTTTTTAATCTCTGACCCATCTCAGCATCACAATTTTCAAGGGCTTTGGGCTTGCAAACTTCGCCTGTGCTGCACAGTTTACCGAATGCCTGGCTGCAACAGCTGCTGGAGGCCAGAGGTGGCAAATGAGGTAACGTGCTGGAAGCTGGGAAGGGCCGATGGCAGGCAAAGGGCTCCATGGCACCTACTCCCATTAGGAGCGCTGAGGGATGCCACTGTGGCCAGGGGACCATTGCCAGAAGTAGGACTGCAAGGCTCATTGCTTTGCAGTCCAGACATATGGTTGCTATCAAGAGTGGGGTGGTGTAAATAAATGTTCCACTCCCTAAACCAGAAGAAAAAAAAAAATGGGAAGAAAAAAAATTTTATTCGGATCTGGCTGAAACAATTTTTTTTTGCTAGCCAAATGAAAAGTGGAGAAAAGCACAGTATCAGACTGCAAGAAACATTTTAGTGCCTTTTGGGTAAGGTCCAGCAAGACAGATATTTTCCACCTGTAAATAATTCAGGAGAAGGAAAAAGCCATAGCAACTCATTTTTTCCAGCAAGACCATCAAGTCGATTAGGAGAAGCTGGATAGTCTTGTAGCCCAAGAATAGGGAAGAGTAGAATGTCTAGTCAGAAGAGTAACTCCCATCAGCATTCTGGCATCTTCATGGGTGTTGTGCATCCAAAGAGTTTTCCACCATCTCCTTAGCATGGCCAGAAGTGACTGTGCTGGACACAAGTGCAGAAGTCCACCTACAATGAGTAGCTTCCAGGACTGAGCCCTAAATCATAATTTAAAACTCCTTGGCCCTCTTTTTTTCCCCAGTAGTGAATATTTAATTTTTCTGCTGTTTCCAGGTGTCAGGCTGGATGGCTATATTCTCCCTGTGTTAAAGCCTTCCTCTCCCTTCCCCAGCACAGAACCGCTGTGGATCTCACCCCAAAGCCTGTTCTTCTAATCACTCAGCTGAGCCACTGTGAACATGGGGCTTTTACGTGCTCTGGTACCATCTTCCAGCCTCTTCTGGTGAAACTGGATCTAGTGTGACAGGCTCATCCTGGATTCAGAGAAGCAAGATGCCTGTGAGGAGGAAATATATTTTATAAACCTGTATTTTTTCTTCTGTAGTGTTCTACCACAGCTATCAGTTCCTGTGTATCAGAATGATGTTAATAAATTTGAATCACCATGTGATGTGTGTCCTCACCACCTGAAAACATGTTTTCTGAAAAAAAAAAAAAATCATGATAAAAGAAAAAGACAGGAAGGTGTTTCAATCAATAAATAGAAATGTATTGGAAGTGCTGCTGGGTATATTTACAAAATGGTTTTATATGGCAAGTAAAATTTTCTTGTTTACTGTGGTGGTATATATACCTAGTATGAGAGATGAGCTACACCAAGTATGAAAATACTTGCATTTGATATTTGCCTATTGACTTACTTTTTAAAATAAGAGAACAAAGAACAAAATGTTGAAAAAAAAAGCCTTGCTATTATTGACTTGCAAATAAAAAGGATGTTTATATCAGCAGAGCTCAGGAATCTCAGGTAAATAAAGACCCTTTGTAACAATGCAGACACAGGAAAAGTCCAAATTTCTAGAAAGCCTGAAAAAACGAGCACAGAGTCCTTAGATATACCCAGTAAGATGCACTAGAGACAATATGATACAAAGGACTGGCAGAAATTGAACCCATTACCTGTAGATCTACAGTAAATCTGACATATTTCCCTAGCATTGCATGCTTTGAAACAAAGTTACTTCATCTGAAGTAGTGGTCAGAGAAAGGATTTTGAAGGAATGAAGTTCAATTGTAAAAAGTCCATTTTAAGCCTTACTCTTCAAACTGTTTCATTGCTCCTTCTGAGGAAAAAAACCAAATTGACGTACAGGTTTATGTTCAGGTTGTTGGGGTTTTTTGAAACCAAACTTCAGGGGAAAAAATTGTTTTCACTCTTAAAATATTCCAGAGCTGTTCTGGCATCATGCACCTCTAACCCAAGGAAGAGAAAAGTCATTATTCCTCCTTTACTGATTGGGAAATCTGAGAATGGAAAGATCCTGTGTGCAACTTATTTTCTCCCTAAAACTGGTGGAAATCCTAGATTTCCATGGATGACTGAAGTCACTGGCCAGCAACACAGTGAAGGAAAGAAAAAGAGCCAAACACAGAGTGCTGTTTCTCCGTTTGTTTCTGTAGCCACAAAACCCATTCCTTTTTCTCCATTCCAGTGCTATCCCTTTATGTGATAAACAACTGGAGCTTCCTTTGGGGTTTGTTTGGGTTTTTTTCCCCTTTTTTAATGTCTTATCTTTAACCATCAGGAACTCTTGTCCTTTGGGTCAAGTCCTGTACCACTGGAATCAACGACTGTTTTGTCACTGAGAGAAAACTTCATGGGTGTCAGGCTGAGACTCGAAACCAGATAGATACCAAAGGTCACAAAGGAAAGCAAGCGAGAAAGGAAGGGCAAGGGTTAAAACAAATAAAAGTGGTGTGAGTTGTGTTATATGGTGAGTGAATCATATGGATTATGGACCAAGGACTACATAATTAAATATGTAAGGTATCAAGGTAAAGTACCAGAATACATAAAGAGGATAATTTCTTTAGTCAGCAAATGGGCAATAACAGGAAAGAATTTTTGTCTTGGGATAGCAAGCAGTTGTATAAACATATGACGCAAAGGCTTTTTCAAATAGACATAACACTGCCATATGTTCCATCAAAAAAACTGCAGAGGGACCTGGAAAAATCAGAATGATTTAAGAGGGACTGTACACATCTCTGCCACCACTTGGCTAGCTGAACACAGGCAGCCAAAGGTGAGGAGAGCCGTTAAACAAGGACATGTTAAGAGACCCGAGTGTGCCCCAGAGATTCTTGCACTGAGATAATGAAAGCTCTCAAATGTCACCACAGAACTGCAGCTCTCCTTAAAACATGGCAGAGAGACTGTGCTTTCTCTAGGTGCTAGGAACTGACATTGCATATGGGATAGCTCTTCCCGACGGACACAAGAAGCCCATTAAAGTGGCTGGCTATGATTGGAATTATAGTTATTGCAGCACCTGAGACACACCGAGGCGCAAACTGATTTGCAGAAAGGAGAGATGATGGGTTGAAGGTCCAGGGAACATATGTACTGTGTTTGCTGAATTTTGACATATAAGCAAAAACAAAGGAGAGAGCCAAAAGGATACGCTTACACTTCTCATTCCCTTTAGAAGCTTGCATTCTGGCATTAAGAAAAGGGACACACGCACAGTCCCCTACCCTCAGGGAAAAAGCTGTCATGCAGCCCTTGAGTGGGCTTCCCAAGCTCCCACCTAAAACGACAAAGAATTTGCCCCTGTGGGACGGCTGCTCCCAGACACCTCTCCTTGGAGGGCAAGAACTGAGGATCCGAATGTCCTCGCTCTCTGAAGCAGGTCAAACGCAGCTACAGGGTGATATCAAAAAACTCGGTCTGAATCGAGGCCTGTCTTTGGATATTACCTCTCAGGGACAAATCCTCATCTATACCGGTAAATAGCATACTCCATTATCTAAAATCTATATCCTCTGATTGATTCTTCTCTAACAGATGTGAGGACGTGGCTTCCCAAGTCCTTGGGACTAATTTTATGTTTCAGAGGGACTATTAAAATCAAAAAAGAGAAAATTCAGGATTTTCTCCATTTCCTTACCATATATTATGCCTGTAAAGACCAGTCTAGTTAACAGGTGGCACTGACAGATCGTACTTTGAAGACAGCTGCAAAAGAAACAGTCTGCAGCACTGAACAAAAGTTACCCATTTGGGGAACAATTTTTTTTCCCCCTATATTGAAACATTAATTGATTCTTTTATATTCAGAAGCTATTTTCACTTATCCCAGACACTTAACAGAAAAATAAAAAAGAAATAATAAGGAGTTTTGGTGTAAAAACACATTCCACCATAAAACAGGTTGATTAACTTGCAGACTTTAAAAAATTAATGTCCAATGGAATGAACTGCTGACTGGTTAAATTAGATCTACTTATTACAGCACTGCAACAGAAACTAAATTAATTTTAAGCTTCAGAATTAAAATTTTATTTTTAATTTTTGTGGGTTGTGGAGTTGGATGGACTGTATTCTTGGGAAATTAAAAGTCCTCTATTTATCATAGGCCAGGTGCAGTTGAGCCAGCCATAAAACAGGTTTTTCTCATACTCTGAAATCTCTTGGAAGTTAACATAGAAGACCTATCAGGAATTCTAGTTCAGCTATAGACATTTTCATGATAGCGCAACCTCACAAATAAGCCATCTCAGATGTAAACACTTTGAACCAAGATCACAGAAAAACCTACAAGTCATTCTGAAGTTATGGATAGGATTTCCATATGTTCTTTGAAAAGTAGCTTTGTTTTTCAACTAGAAATCTGGTCAAATCATTCACATGTCACCTTCAGCTTCTAGATGTGGATAAGAAAAAAATCTGACCTTTGGAGACTGTTTGCAGACAACAAAGACAAAGGTCTATTCTGGTATAAACTCGTGGAAATACCAGGTTACTTCCTTCATAATTTCTTGACAAATTTTAAGTGAGCAAAAGAGTTTTACCTAGGATATCCATTAAGCAAAGGGTTACAGACGGTTACAGGAAGCTATGACAGATGATTTCTCTACAGGTTCCATCTTCTGCTTTCACTTAGAGCAGACCATGGCCACCTCCTTGGGGAAGGTCAGTGAAGGAAGGGAGGGGTTTCAACATAAACTCAGTGAGTAAACAAAAAACAACGTGAGTGAATAAAACCCAAAAACCCTTAAAACCCCAAATCCACACCAAACAAAGTGACTGAGCAAAAAAGTGAGTGAACATAAAATCCAGGGCCCAGACAAGAAGACACATCGCCAAAACAACAACACCTAAACTATTTCTGATGTCTTTGATCTTTCTTGCCTTCTCCCTGTGTTAAGGTAAAGATTTGTAGCTTTTAATCCTTCATCTGAAAGGCATTTCTTTTGTTATAGAGATGTTATGATGTTTATGAGGATGTATTATTGCAGGGCTGTGCGGAGTGGGTGCCAAGTGGACTCTGTATGGGAGCAGCCTCAATGACCAAGGAGCCCTTTTGACTCCTTTGCATAAGGACACTCACCTCCACTGGCTCTCCAAGCAAAACAGAGCCATTAAATGCTGGGTCTTGAGCCTTTGCTGTGACTCTGCCTCTGAAACTTCCCTAGAATTTTTTCTCTTAATTAATGTTTGAAGAGGTCCTGAGAGCTCCCAAATGCACAGCCCAAGGAGAGGCAAGAGCTCCCTTTCCTCCCCCATCAGACTCTGGAAGAAGGGTACCTGTTACACCTGCTCCAAACCCTGTGCATGAACTACCATCATGGGTTAGAGCACTTCTTATACCCATTTAATCCTTAGTCTTCTGCTGGCAGCACCATTGACACCACTGAGTGACAGCTACAGCATGTCATTTAAATGCTTGTATGGGGATTAGAACGAGGTCAGGTACTTCCTTCTGTAGTGATCGCCTAATATTAACAATAATTAAATGGTCACTATCTAATCAGGGCTGGATCCAAACCTCTGACTGACAGATTTTTAATTGCTAGTCTCTTAAGTCATTCAGTTCTTCTCCCTCACTGGGAGGTGCTACCTTCAGCTCTTGCTATGATGGATAAGGGCAAATTCTACACTGTTAAAATAAGTCTGTTGATGTAGACATCTGAGATGTTACTTTGTCTCTTTGATTTGGGGGGATTTTTTTTTTCAAGTGAGAATGAAGGAGATAAGATTACTGAAAGAATATATTTTCAAAAGAAAAAGAAAATATCTGTGTGCATACAGCTTTCTTTGAAATTATACTGTTCTCTTCTATTTTACTGCAAAAATAAAGAACATAAGAATGCAGGAACAGTCTATCATGCCTCACCTCTTTTGCTTTCCAGTTTCTATTTGCTCCTTTATTTTCCATACTTTAAAATCTCATTTGGCATTCTCTTGAGAAGGAGAGCACAAGATTAAAATCTAACGATTGTAATGAGAACGGGTTACGTTTGTGCCATTTCCCATTTTCATTACAATCTTTGTGGCAAGAGTAATGTAACAGAATTTTTAATGTCTTATATATTGCATGAGCATTTTTTTTTCCCAGCAAGCTCCTGCTACATTTCAATGGATGATGCTGTTGCAGAGCACTGCAACTTTGATCTTTTTTAAAGCTTGCACTACCATCACATTAGCTACTTCACCCACTTCCCCAAAGTGGAAAACATTTTGATACAGCTTGCTGTTACAAAAGCCAGTCATCTACAGATACTATACATACCTAGAAAATTGTTTTCCTCCAAATCCCAACTGTGGCTGAGTACAAGATACTGACATCACCAAAGCTGTGTGTTTCTCTGAGTGGTGCTATAGGAATTGTAGTTTGCAGAATCTGAGCAGAAGAATATTTTATTTCTCAAAATGTAGGGACAGCTCTTGGACGAAAGTGTGCTTTGTGTGTTTGGCATGGTGCTGACTGCAAGAGGACTGATTTCCCAAAGCATATAAACCTTCCTACAAATCCCATAGTGATCAACAACTGAGGAAAAGAAGGGTGGTGGATCAGGACAAAATCTCAGTAAACAAGGGATCAAGATGGGTTCAGCGAGAGAGCTGATGGCCAAAATATGCTATGGAAGCAGCAGGCACAAGCCAGCAGTTTGACTGGATTTGTCAATACAAGCGGTTAACACAAGTGATTCTTAACACAGGAGACCAATAGGGGAAAGAGAAGAGTGCTGAGATTCTAGCTCAAGGGCAACATCCCTGAGGGGGTCTGCACAGACTTGGCAAGACCAGCAAGGCTTCAAAGGGAAAGACAGCCACAGCTAAGGGGGGCTTCTACCTCAGATTAATTTCCTACCTCAATGAGGCAAAAAGAGAATTATGGCATTGACAGAAAGCTGAAAAATCCTCAGGCCTTTAGATCATGATGGGCTGCAGTCACAATAGCCTCAGACTAAGGGGGTGGTGGAGAACCAAGCTTCTGGAGCACCAAGGAAAGAGCAAGCACAAGGGGTATGGATTAGCACTGATTTGACTGGATGTTGGTGGCTCTGCCCCTCGATGACTGGAAACACTTCCCTTTTAGACTACGCAGCCTAGTGAGAAAGAGAGAGAAGATACCAGGGAAAGGAATGGGCTTTAATTTGAGCATAAACTTAAGCTTAGGCCAGTACTACATATTCTATGGATGTGCACATCTTGTAGACTAATACAGACTAACATCACTGAACTTCAAAAAAAAAAAACCAAAACATTTCAAGAGTCACATCTCCATGCAAGATCAGAAGAGAATACAGTGTCAGCATATCTCTGTGAGACAGTGTGCATCTGACAGATTCTTGTTCTTGGCTAAGAAGCTTTATTTCCTCGATGCATCGAGGAATCTGGCGTCCTTCAGAACAATGCCTATGGAGGAGATATAGACAGTTTGGCAAGGCAATGGGCGAGGGAGAATGACATCCTCATTATGATAACTTTCAACAGACAAGTTTCTGATTTTGCAGATTTTGAAAACTCTGGATAAAGCCATTCATTAAAAGATGCACAAGGCTAAATTTTACACTTTACTGACTGGAGTTGAGTTTTAACCCTGTCACTTGTCTCAGCAACTTCTGATG
Organism: Pterocles gutturalis; assembly: GCF_000699245.1. NCBI lineage: Eukaryota > Metazoa > Chordata > Aves > Pterocliformes > Pteroclidae > Pterocles > Pterocles gutturalis. The sequence goes on along the minus strand of NW_010140714.1, from coordinate 34,352 downwards.
CACTTAATATAACCTGGGCACATCTACACTAAGGCTCGATTTTTTTTCCTGTGGTCCAAATTTAACACTGTAGACCCTGAGGATAAAACCAATTGAGCCCTTTGGAGGAAAATGCTCATCCTCTTTATCAGAGTGGCTTTCCCCGTGGCTTTCACTTCAGCGAGAAGAGTATCTTGGATAATTGCTCTTTCCACAGAGGATCAATACTGTGTAATTAATCAAGATGAAATCAGTCTTTGCACTTCTCCAGGTTTCATCCTTGAGACATATTCTCAGATTCACCGTCTCCTGGAGATAGCAACACTCTCCTACTGCACTACCCCAAAACACCCTGGAGGCAAAAATATCACAATCCAGCTGTCCAGAGCCTAGCCTGACATATCTTAATAGAAGAAAAGAGACAAGAAGGCCCAGATGCCTCTTTATTAGGACTGTCCTCTCTGCAGAGACAACAAGCCCTCAGAATCTACCACAGTCAGCGTAACGTTTGCATCGAGGGACCTTTTTCCCTCCCAGGAAACATGCCACCAAACTTGCAGTGATTACAAAGCAGAAGCATGCACTATAGAAATACACCTAGCAGAACCCCAGGTCAGAGTGAGAATAATTCAGCTAACATTTCTGCAGTTTGCAAAGTTTGCTTAGCTGTGATTGATCACATGCATCTCACATTCCTGTTTAACTGCTGTTACAGGGTGAGCATATTTTTAATCCACTGCCTGCTATGAAACAGCATAGGAAATCATTTTAAAAACACACTTTCTAGGAAGAATCAAAATATGAAAATTTAATATTAAAGTCATTTTCATCTCTGGCAGGTCAGATTTTTATTTCTTTTTTCAAATTTCAAAATGCCAGAGGGGAAGAACAAATGAAAAGACTATTGAATCAGTTCTAATGGATTTAAGACAAAATGAAACATTTCAAGCAGTTCATTTGACCTGGAAACCTTCCCCTTTTAATATATATACTTCTATGTTTCATCCTAATTTGGGCTAAAAAGGTTGGAATTTGTCACAGTCAAATTTCAATTATGTCTGCTTACGTTTAAGATTCTTCTTGCCTGCCAGGCTCTCTATTCCTCTCTACTAAGCATAATCAAGACAAAATGCCTCCTGAAAAGATTGCTGGACATTCTGGCATCACTGAAATTAAGCAGCTGGTGAAGACAATTATAAATAATACATACAGTTGTGTTTATTACAGAAAGATATTAAAAGAATGACTGGAATTTTCCATTGGTTTGGGTAAGCAATGAAGATGTTTTAGTAGACCTGAGCTGAGAAACAGCATTGTCTCAAATGATTGTGCCTTCATTCAATTTACGTTAAATGGAAGAATAAACAAAAGTAAGACTGGAACTAATGTTCTCCATTTCAAAAGGGCAAGCTCTGATGGACTAAGTGCTCCATGCTCCCTAGCCACCAAAGTCAACACACTGCATATCTCTAGGCCTTGGACAGGGAAGAGGCCGAAGGATTCTTCGAATCACTGGTGCTAATAAGATCTCAAAGCCCTATTCCTAGCAAGAAGGAAAAAAGAAGGATCTATAGTCCTGTTTGATAAAGAGCCACTGAAATAGCCTTTAGCTCAAACTTTAATAAGAGTAATGACATTGAACAGAAGGGCAAAGAGAAGACAGATAATGGGAATATGGTTTTACCCCATTGGAAACAACAGCAAAAATCCAAGAGCGTAGTTGTCTCCAGTTGGGAGGAACTGGATAATCTCATTCAAAATTCAGAAGGAACTGGCACATGAAACTACAGGAACAGTCACAGGTATTCATGACAATCTTATCAGCTCAAGGGATTCAAAAAGAGCAGATGCAGCACCTACAGTTAAGAGGGAGAAGAAAAAGATCTGACAATTACAAGTTAGTCTGACCTCAAACGTCTTAAGAGTTTGGAACAAATTTTGAAGGAAAGAAATAATTTGAGTCATGAGGATAAACTAGAAACTGTCTGAAAAACATACCAAAGAGTTTGGGTTTGCTAGCAGTAGGCTGTTTTAGACTAACTTGATAGGATTTTTAAAAGATAAATTATTTTCTAGACAAAGGAAATATAGTAGGTATAATTTATCTGGGCTTCAGCAAAGCATTTAATAAGGCGCCAGATGGGAAATCATTTCTTAAACTAGAGAAAACAAGGATGCACAAAGGAATTGCTGAGTGGGAGCCTGCTGAAAGGGAGACTACCATTGTCAGTACTGAAAAGAAAACTGTTGGGCTAAAGGAGGCACATGAATGAAATTTCTCCAGGATCAGTTTGGGGATCTTTCTTCTTTTTCTGTTTCCCAGTGGCCTGGATATAAATACGGAGAGTGCTTACTTTTGGGATCCTGATGATTGTCCATAGCTAAAATAAAGTGTTCATATGGAAGAGGATCAGGGCAGCAGACAGAAAGAATAGATTCATTTGAGGAATAAAATAAAAGAGCAATTCAGTTGTACACAACACAAGCTCATGCATTGAGGGACTGATATAGCTGCTGTAAACTGCTCTCATCTGCTGAAAATGACTGAGATGAGGTTAAGCTGGTAAAGCAGCTAATGCAAGCATGAATGACTCTATGCTGCCAACGGGACCCGCCCCTACAAAGGCAAAATCCAGCCCATGACAGGCAAGACAGTCCCAGTAGGAACAAGAAAGTATTAAGATAACTGTATGAAGTAGTGCCGGGACAAGATCTGAAATACTGTCTACTCCTCTGGCTACCCACGTTAAAAAAACAGAAATTCAAACTGAAATGGACATAGAGAAGGCTACTAAGATACTTGGGAAACAGACAGTTACTAGAGAAGCTGGAGCTTGGCATATTCAACTGTCAAAATGAAGTCCTACAGAACTGCCCCCTACGGATACAAAGCATGTAAATACCTGTTATAGGAAAAAAAAAAAAAAAAGTCTGCTTGAGCCATCCACTGGGTGCGAACAACTGGACAGAAACTGGCCTCCAATAAATTTAGAAAATTTAAAAATTAGAAAAATTAGGAAAAACGTTTCCAACCCAGTCAAATAATTCCAAATGGAAGAACAGGTTCAACACATCAAGCTGATGACTCTTTTCAGTGACAGAGATTGGTCCCCATATGACAGGATTTATGTGACAAAGTCCCTGCATAGCATGGCATGTTAGATTCCTAACCCTCTGCGAGGCTGACGTTCCTGTTTCCAGCTACATTTGAAACAGAGAACTATTTCCCTCTCCTCCCGAGAAGGATTACAGTTCTGCATATACACAGTCATGCAAACTATAATGTGCAGTACATTTTCCTTGTGATTGAGAAAGGAGCAGCAGGATGGTACAGACGGTACAGACGGTGCAGGGCAAGGTCACTGTGAAGGACAGAGAAGAGGTTGCAGAGATGGCAGCATTGGGTGATATTGGCTGAAGTGGTGTTTACCATTATTATTACCTCTGCTCATGAGCCCTCAGCACTGCAAGGAGTAAAATGCAAGTTATGGATGGTCCTATGAAAAACTATTGAAAAAAACACCTTTATTAATGACATTATTATCCCTTTAAAGCATAAATACCTTGTTTTTTCAGATGCTAGATTTTAAATAGCCTGAAACATAGGCAGCAATGACATTTTATGTCATGAATATTGGAAACATCCATAAAATATGTTGTCTAGATGGCTGGAGGAGAAAATTGGTGTAGAAGAGAAGTGACAAAACAGCATGGAAACAATCCTGCTGTCAGCAAGGAGGAAAGAAGAGGTAATAAAATTGGGAAGCCAATTAGGCAGGAAAAGGGCACACAAATGCTGTGGGAGAAGGAAAGCATAAGCAGAAAAAAAAGCAGTAAATGGGATACTACAGAAACATCCAAGGTAATTCTGCCACAAAATACCTAATCAGCTCCCATGGGTGCTCTTGGGGAACCTTAGGGGAACCTGTCAGGTGAATGGAGTCAGTGGAGGTTTCCCAGTAACTCAGCTGCGACTCTTCTCCCCAGTGGTGATTTCAGCTGAGATGCCAGGCTGGTGTCTGAGTTACAGGTAGGAAACCACTTCTGCTGGTGTTGCTACAGGGTAGTTACCTTTAGCAGAGGGACAGGACAGGTAGCTGGGGAGGAAGAGGTAAAGAGAGAGATGTTAAAGCTCTGGAGCAAGATGCCCTAAAGGTTACCCAGGAGAACTTCTGATGAACACACCAGGACTCAAGGCACTGGAGCATTGCCATGAAAACAAGGGAGAAAAAGGAATTTGGAAGCTCCACAGAGGGAGAGGTAAACAAGCAGTCAGCTGTGACAGAGAGCCAAAGCAATGGAGAGGCATAATAATATATAATGTTATTTCAAAACAACAGATGGGAATAGGGAATTGATAGTGAAGCGATTAATACTAGCAATGAAAGATCTAAATACCTTTAAAATTCACAATATTTAATAAGGGTCAAGACAAAGACTCACAGCAATTCATAAATTAACAAGAAATGACATATACAGTGGCAAAAAGGGAGAAAGAGCAAAAGGAACCCAAATATATGCCAAGTGCCTGCTGATGGAATGAAGGATGGATGCAAGGGGTAAGGAAAAGGTAAGCCTGAGCCTCAGGGTAGGACTTGTAAGTGCAACAAGAGAGCTGTGTCTCCCAACTTCGTCAGCAGCTGGGAAGTCCCTCTAACAGCACGAGAAAGAAAGGGCAACCTTCACTGCTGCCCTGGTTGCACCAGGAGGTGCCTCCATGAGCAGCTGTTGCTGTCCCAGATCTGGAAGGCAGCCCAAAATGTCAGGCTGGTATTAGCTATGTGGGACCTACTCTATGCCAGAGCATTGCCAGTCCATTCCTCTGAGCTGTCTTTCAGCTGAAGCTTGGTGGAGATGCTCAGGTCCAAGTTGCAGCCCCAGAAAACCAGCATCCCACCCTCACCCCAGCAAAACAGCATGCACCAGCAACAGGGCCCCATGTGCCAAGAGGTTTTGGTTTCTGCTGCTGATCCTTTAAAATGTCATTTCCAATAGGAGCTTCGGAGTTCTTGATAATTTTCACTCCTCCATATTTCCCTAGCATTCATTCCTCTTCTGCTGCAAGTTTTAGACTAAATTTATACCCGAGTTCCAGTAGCTAGTGTTGACATAAACTGCATATGCAAACTCACTGATTCCATACACAAATTGACCCATGGGTGTGCAGCTTTATATAACTCAATGCTTATTGACACAATCTATATAACTATTAGGGAGTTGACTGAAGGGAAGTAGCTATGAAGGCAGAAAGAGGGAGGGCTGGAGCTGCGCATTTCTGCCCAGCTCCTGGTGAAGCGGTGGGTGTATCATGAATTTTTATGCACTCGTTTTTGAAAACTTGGCTATAGAAAATCCTGAGCACAATTGTCAGCTGATGTTCAGCAGAGAAACAGGGGCAAAGATGCAGAAGATGAGAAGTGATACATATTGACAGCATCTTATTAGAAAGCCTAAGGATAAAGGGTGCTCATCACAAGCAAGTTTAGGATCTGAAGTTCCCGTTTCTCTGCTGAGCCACAGCAACTGTCCTTTTAATTCCAAGGCACTTCTAAATGCAAAGAAAAAACCTAATGTAAACCACCAATGCCAGCTAGTGCAACTTCTAGTAAATTGAGCTATGCCTGGATTGGGACACCTGGGGACCAGGATGCTAAACTGAGGTGTTTCCTAGCAGTCTAGGGGAAAGACAGGTTTGGTAAGATTTGTTCTGGGCTTCTTTTTGTTTGTTTTTGTTTGTTTGTTTCCAGTTAGATAGCAAATTCTTCATCAGGTTGCCAAGATTTTCAATATGACAAGAGTTATTTCGTGTGGTTTTGCTTGTTGGATATGCTTTTAAATTGCTGTAGTGGAACCATTTGAGAAAACAATAGGGAGAAATTAAAAATACGTATTTAAAAAAGAATTAAAAATGAAAGGAACAGATGTGTACCATGCATGACATACGAACTTTCAAATGCAAAGTAAATGCATATATTATAATAAATGGCTAAGCAGTACATATACATCAGCATTTTCCATTCTTTTTTTCTTTAGACACATGTTTTAGATATACATAAATTATTTTTCCTTTTGTTTTATCCCTTTTTTAAAATCAGAATATTCAAACATTCTCTTTAAGAAGCAGAAGAGGATGAAAGATTGCATTTGGCAAGTCTTTTTTGTGCTGTAATTTGTTTCTTTGTGGAAATGCAGCAAAGGGTGGCTTTTATTATGTGTTAGGTAAGAATCTGCATAGAGCAACTTCCAGCTGTTGACCATGCGATTAGGCCGTTAAAGTGCAAAAATCGCTGTTTACAAATACCCGTAATTACTATAATTTTCATGCAAAAACCTACGCTCACCTAAAACCAGACCACATGCCAGTTCTTTCCTGGCCAAAATGGTTATTTCTTTCTGTCTTGAAGTCTCAGTTGCATATTGAAAAAATATCTGCAGAATAGAATATATTTTGACTGCAGAAATAGATTTTGCATGAATAGACTCTTGAGGCATCCAACAGTTTCAATAATGTTTCCTATTCCAGGGGAGCAAAAAATATTTTTCCTTGATAGCATTTATTTTATATTCACTGCACTGGAATTACTTTTTCAAAATTCTGCCAGCGAAGACTTATCGTATGTGGGTGCCATTGCTGTAACATAAAGATAAGGATGGAGGCTTATTCCACTCATAAGCTCATGAGTCTGTAAATTGGAACTATCCTTCATAGTACAATGCATTTTACCAGTCCAAATATTTTTCTTAAAGACAAGACAGGAGTTTTTTCTTGGAAGTATTTTCCTTCAGTGACTTAAGGAAGCATATTCATGGACTACTTATGAAAGGAAAGACACAAACAGTGTGGCACCACTGGTTTCTCTGGACGAGGGAAGAGCCCACATTATTTCAACAGCTTCAAAATTAGTCATTGGAGCAACTGTCCTGCGCAGGAAAAATGTTGTCTGGGGAGCAGGAGATAAGGTAAGATAGAAGCAAGGACCTCAGAGGATAGACCAGCATCCTAATTTGATGATCCAGGTGCAAATCAATGGCTCCACTAATTTCAAAAATGGGACAGGTGACATATTTGGATCTGAATTTGGATTAAATCATCAGGAATGTTCAGGCCCGGGATTTTGTTGCTGGCCAAATGACTACAATTATTACAATCAAACGTGACAATACAATGACATTTTACCTAGGGGCAGGCACACAGGTGAGATTAAAATGAGAACTGACTTGAGCCTTCACCAGGAAATTGAATCTAAACCTTTTTGAAGTTAAACATTTTGATATAAAATTTTTCATCGTAAGGCTGACCTGCATAAAATGACTGAATTCCTGGTGTAGTGTGAATGCTTTATATGCTACAGTTAAATAGTTCCAGAGATGGGAACCAGATTAACTTTGAAATTTCCATTCTCCCCTCACAAACAGCAGTTTGGCTTCTCTCGCGGCAGCAGAAGTTTGCTGGCAGCCCGTGATATTTTGATCATGGTCCTGTCTAGATCTACTAGGAGCAGAAATAATGATACAGTGGTAAGAGCCCTAGCAGTTGGCCGATGCTGGATCCCTCTCCAATGCCATTAGTGATGAGGCTTGAACAATAGCCACCACGCTGGGGAACTGAAGGGAAGAAAAGGCTGGTGATGTCAAGACCCGTCTGGTTCTCTTCAAGCCATTGTGCTGCGCATTGTAATATTAAACCTCTCCTATGTTACAGGCTAAATTATGGGCTTCTCAGAAGTCTCTGCCCAGTGAGGGACAATGAATTGTTCCATAGATTTCTGGCCAAAAGGGAACAATAAATCGTCCAGTCTGATCTCCCCTTTAATCATTAAGAACCTACATTCCATCTATGCACTCCTGCATTAGGCAAAGACATTAGTTAGACAAAAATATCCCTGCTTTTCAGAGCCTCAACTGTGTCCTGGCACCCACAGAGGATGGGAGACACCAATGTGCCACCAGCTCGTGAAGCCTCTGCAGCTGCTGGGGCAGCCATGCCTGGACTTCAGCAGGGGATGCAACAGGCTGCAGCAGAGGATGAGAAAATCCAGACTTCCCAGCTTGCCAGTCTGTCCTGGAGGGAAAAGTCCTGCTGATGAATCTAATCAATCCATGGTTGAACTCTCTCAAAATTGAACTGGAGGTATATCCAAGCCTCCTCTTTTTCCCGTGAGCTCTTGCACCAGCTCACCCAGTGTGTCCCTATGTTCACAGAGCAGCAGCCTGTATTTTGAGGCAAAGCAGAGGTGTTCCCTGCCTGGTCCCGTAGCATGCTGACATGTATGGCTCAGCCCTTGTTTGGCACTACGACAGTCAGCTGCAGGCCCCCGCGAGGACACACAACACCACAGCATTTGCCTTTCCAAAAGACCTGCTGTCAAACCTTGCATCTCTCACCCCTCTTTCTAAAAGTTGTATCGCTGTTGCTCCTACAGGCCTCAGTGTGGAATAAAGTCCTGTTGTTGCCAGTCTGGACTGCCAAACCACCAGTCTTCCCCAAAGAGCTTCCAGCAGACGTGTGAGATGGAGAGAAGAGATGATCAACCAGTGAGGGAAGCCCAAGGTCATGGTGAGATGATAATGATAGATGTAATAACCAGCAGTAACAACACACAAACTATCATGCCCCTGCCCTTTGTTAGCTCAGATTTGAACCCTTGGGCTTTGCTAATTATAATGACACAGTAAGAACTAAAAGGGGAAATTACCCACAAAAAAAAAAAAAAAAAAAAAAGGATGTTAACCACTTCATCTCTGTAGCCACACTGCATATTTTGAGCTTTGCTCTAATTGTTCAGTAGAGGCTCCATTAAAGTCAATGGAAAGTCAGAGTGTCCCTGGTGGATTATGCTGTAGCAAAGTAGTTTAAATTTAATCTAGGGTCGGATTTAACACATTTAAAAGAGAACAAATTCACTGTTAAGTCTAACAGTCCAGTCAATACTTCAAGCTGATGGTTCTTAATCTGGCACTACATTTTTATATTCTGACAGAGGGCAGAAATTATGCCCATGATCATCCTGTCATTACTGGCTCCAGTTTTTCCAAAAGACAAAAGAAAGCTAGATGCCCTGTGGTCAAAGAACAGCCATGGGATTTTGGTGCTTCTTTGAAAAACCCATAGATGTTCAGCAAAATAGAAAAACACACCACAAACACAGTTTGTGGAATATTACATTTGAATGCAGAGTGGAAGAGCTGTTCCCTGGCACCAACGACCAGCTCCAAAACACTAACTGGTGATCCAATAAATAAACCAGTTCAGCTCCATCTTCAGAATACATTATTTCTTCCTCTGCCCTAACTGGAAAGCCATTTCTGAACTTCATTGCTCTGCTGTTTAGTTAAGATGCGCTCAATTTCCAGCTGGGATGGATTCAAGGACAATTTATGCCCAGGTACTCTAACATGACATTTGCCCTTTTGCTTCCACAGGTGTCCACTTTTCCTGGTGCTGAGCCCTTGGCACCTTCATGGATGAATGTCACTTGTGTGAATACACAGTAATACAGAAACAGCCTTCCCTTTAATGATGACCAGCAGAAGAGGTGCTGGGCAGGGAGCAGAAACTGGAGGGCAGTGGTGTTGTGGGAACTGGGCAGAAGTTGGGAAGGGTCCCTGGACTTCTCGGAGGAGGAAAAATTTGAGCAAAATGGGAATGGGTCCCTGAATTTCTCTCTTTCTCCTCCAAGACCCCATCTCCCAGAACCAGCCAGTGGATCCTGCTTCTCCACCCTGCTTCCAGCAGCCAGAAGAACAAGGAGGAGGTCTGGCAGTGAGTTTGTCCATACCACCCGCTCGCACCCTGCCTTTGCAGCAGCCCTCAGAGCTGGTGAGTGGCCAGAGCCATTGATCCTGCGACAAGTCGGTCACTGCCTCCTCGGACAAGGACACAGCTCATCGCCCTAGGCCTGTGCCTGAAGATTGCTCAGGCTCCTGCCATCTGCCTCTGTTTTTCCAGACAAAATACACTGTGTTTCTGAGTTTCCCGTAATGGGATAGGCTACCCCCCCCCCAGTCATTCTGGCAGCTCTTCTCTCCTCTGGTTCCAACCCCAGATTGCTTCTCCTTACGTGTATTTCTAAGAGTTTCTCCATGCCCCGAGCAGGAACATGCCTGAAATGCCCCAAAACCACCTTTGGTTTCTCCCCAGCCCCACCACGCCAGCGAGCTGTGCTGGGTGCAGGCAGACACATCCCCCTTGCCCATGCTCTGAGCTACACTTGCTCTGATCCAGAAGCTGTTTGACAGAGTGAGTGTTATATTATTCCTGAATTAACACGCTCTGCCTCCCAGTGGGCCTTATTAGCTCAGGTACAAACCTCACTAACACGGCTGTATGGTTTCTGTCCTGGAGAAGGTTCGTATCCGGACAGTTTGCAGTTTCCATCCATCTGCCCCCTCCATACAGATACAGCAGAGTACTCCTGTGATTAGACAGGATACCTTCTCTCTTGCCTTTTCAGTGCTTTCAGTGATTATTTTCGTCTTTTAGAAAAAGTGGATATTATCAGAGCCTGAAGTGTATGACCCTTACGGTGTTGACATGTACTACACACCAGTGCACAACTCGACCCCACCTTAATGTTTGGCTCTACCTGTATATCAGTCTTTCAGCAGCTACAGAGTTAGACAAGAAGTTGTTTTACAGAAAACCCACCACTCCTGTAAAGCTATCACCAAAAACCAGATCATAACTCTCATGTGGGATCCAGACACTTACACTCAACCTCACAGTGGTGGGGCTGCTAACTCCAAGGTATGAACCACATGTGACCGTGCAACAAAATCTCAAAGATTAATGCCATAGCCTGGAAATAATGCCAGGTATTTCAAATCTCGGCCCCATTAGATCCTGCTTCACAGTCTCAGAGCTGGGTGTTCAGCACAGAGAGGAAAGACCTGTGCTTTCGCATGCATACCTTTGCTGTGGTTGTGCCTGCACTTAAGCATTTCTGTATCCTTCGAGTTAACGTTATCTGGGTTCAGGTTCTCCCTCCCCCTACTTATATGTGGTCTCGGTGGCTGAAAATATCCATGAAATTGAGATATACCTCTTCATTTAAAACTGGAACCTTTCTAATGATTGCATTAATACCCAGGGTCCTGTGGACATCTGAGACATCCTTGGTCCTAAGCAGTACTGCCTGAAGAGCCTGCTAGTCAATAAAATAAAATACCCATTCTCTTTAATTAACATATGAAATAAACACAATCTGTGACACCTAGTGTGCAGCAGCAATTAAGAGGCATTGCTTAGTTAAACCTCCTAATACCTCATTTAAATATGCAATTAAGGGATAATTGCCTTCAATCAATAAAAAAATTGAAATATTTTGCAGGGACCTCAATTATTTTTTGTGAAGCTTTCTACTTTGTACTTGGTCTGGGCTAAGCCTCCAAGTCTTATGCCACTTGTTAAAGAAACATTATTCTTTTCAGCATTCCATTGATTTATGGCTTTTATGGATCCTACAAGCATCATAAGAGTCTGATGCGCTGAGCCCAGGGAAAGCACGTATTTTTGTGTTATCAATGATTTCCATTTGCTTCAAACTATCCATTTTAAGTTCTCCTTGGATCATCTCCCTTTTCTGGTCCACACAGACCAAAAGCGTCTCTTTGTGCAGGTCTTTACACACAGTTTCCTCACAGACACCTTAACAATTCTTCTGTAACGCAATTGTTTTCCCGTTTTTCAACATCTGCTTGCAAACAAGCACTACTTCACTTGTGCACAAGTGCTAGCAATTCCAACCATATATCCAGCCCCCTCCCTGCCTACACGCAAATCAATCCTCAGTAAAACGAGACAGATCTATGAATCAAACAAGGAACAAAGTCAACCATTGCCTTCCCTCTCAAGGCAGGAAATTAGCAATGCAAATATATAGGCTCATCTAAGAGGTCCAAGAGTGCACTCCATCATGGCACCTCACACTGTCATCAGCCACAGAACAATCAGAATAAAGGGGGAAATATTTTTGTGCTGAATAATTGAATTATGTGGTTAAAGAGACAAGACCTGTGAAAGTAAGCGAAATGGAAAAAAAAAAGGCAGGAGATAAATTCTGACAGGCATTTACAGGCATCTAATGAGCACCAAAGAAAGCAGTGTACTATACTGACAGGGAAACCTCAGCACAGGCTAGGATCCATGCTATTTTACAGCTAGCTGTGTAGGGCACTCACATCGCATTATCTGAAGATGTGGCAATCATTGCTGAAGTCAAAGCCTGCATCTGGACTGTTTCTGTCACGGAGGAAGGTCAGTGAGGAAGCATTGCCTGGGTTTAAGAAACAATGGTTCAAAACTGATCTGTTCTGTAACCAACTCAGTCATTTCACCTCTTCATGCCACTCTCTCCCACCAGCTCTTTGGTCCTGAAAGGTTTGCTGTGGCTTCAAACAACGGTCACATCCTTGTTACAGCTTTTCACTTATTTAAGTGATAAAAACAAGCCTGGATTTAAGACACACCCTTAATTAGAAAAAGCTACCAAACAAAACAAGACTAGATGCTGCTGTGATCTCTTTAAGCTGCAGACATTCTCTCTTCGAAATATCTAGTGGCCTACAGAGAACCAGGATACAGGACCTGCAGTTCTCCAGAACAATAGACACATAATGAACTGAGAAAAAGATCTGTTTGAGTTTACAGTACGTAGTAAGGTGGGTTTTTTTCATGTGCTATCCATTTTCTCATCCATCCAGTTTGTGAGAGACCGCAGGCTGTTAGCTTATTTATGTAAATACGTTAAAGCTTGTGGTAGTGGTGAATACATCTCGGTATCCTTTACAAAAAAAAAAAAAAAAAAAAAGGCTTTATCAATAGATAATTCTGAATAACATACTCAAACAAGCAGAAATCTTCACAAAACATTAGACAAGAATTAACTGCTAAGATGCATACAACATTAGCCCCTTCTTTGGCTTATTTTTGGCTTTAGATTGTCCAGCTGGTTGCGTGTAGGTTTAGCGCAAGCTTCAGAAAGGCTTTTCAAGAGTCCTGGAGGAAGATTCCTGGATGCAGCCTAGGAGTTACTGCCTTACCCCACACAGATTCACTCATCTGTCTCAGCCTGGACAGAGAAGAAATGAGGGGTTCAGCCCACTAGAGTTCAGACCCTTGCTGCTGAGACTGGCTTGGGATGCTAATGAACTGTACTTATCTTTTGTGATTTCAGATATGGACACATGTTTGCCATAAACCCAAGAGGTATCTCTGTTCTCTAATAATGTAACATTCATATACCAAACAACACTGGAGAGCCATCACATGGTTATGGGTTTTACCCACCACTATCCAGGTTTAACTTAGGCCAAGCCTGACCTGGACAGCTCATCAACCAGTTACCAATTAAGTGAGCTGAGCTAGTCCCCCAACGCAGCAATGAAAAAGAAGCCATTATATGGTCACTGTGGTTACTTTATTATTATGAATGTACAGGCAACCAAGTTCTGAAGGATCTCATTCATTTCCATATACGGTCACAGAGAAAGAATCGTCTGCTCTTGTTTACACCTGTCAAGCCCAATGAAAGGAATGGAGTGGAATGGATATAACTGAGAGCAAAATTAGCCTACAATGTATAGACATTGTCCTGTGTTACTTGTGCATTACCTTCCATGTGCTAATTGATACATCAGCTGGGTAAACAATGCGCCAGTTGAGACAGAGAAGAACGTGCATTTTTGCTCTGTTGTCTGCTACCAGTTTGCACCAAAAGTAAAATGACTGACCTAAAATCAAACCAGTTTTCAGGGATCAAACTGCAAAATGTCATTATCCAGCTCATCTCTCCAGTAACTCTCCAGAAAGATGCAGTAGCCTCAGAAAAACTGTTTTCCATCTGGTCCTAAATTTTTATAGAGAATCAAAACAAACAATATTCTGAGTAAGAATGTATTGATTGATAATAATGAAACTGGTTATCACAGTGGACTTCAAAGGTACTGTCACTTCGTTACACCACCAACCTGAACCACCAGCCTGGTATTTCCAACAGACATATGAGACAAGAAGCAGTTCCTGGTCCAGAAAGGCATGAGCCTTCCCTTGGTGATATGTTACCCCTGCCAGGTCTGACGGATGTCTTGAACACTAAGGATCATCTTAAACAGCATTTGGTATTTCTGATCAGGCAACTGAACCGAGTCTGCATGGTTATACACATCTTAAGTAGTGTACTAGAGAAACAGTAAAAATGTGATGGCTATTCAAGGTTGGTCTTTATGGAAAAGCTATGTAAAACTGCATTAGGAACCCCAGGGCACATAGAGTCTGCCCACAGAGGGGACTGAGTTATAGAATTGGTCTTTTGTTCAGGTCTGAAAGCAAGGCTAGATTAGATGATTTAATGCCATAAACCCTTTGGCAAGGTACATTAATCCAATGTCCTGGCCAAATTGTGTTTGTACGTTAATGCCAATTTGTGTTCAAAATTATTTGAATTAATTACTCTTAATTTCTTAAACTGCTGGGTGGTATTTCTGTGCTCTTTCAAGCTGTTTTCTATTGCAATTCAATGAATATGAGACTGTCCTCCTGTGTCAGTACTCTTACCATACCTCCTTCAACAATAACTTAGCTTCTCCTTCTAAGTGAAATATTCTATGAGAATGAAGAATTAAAATAGACAGGTTAAGGGGTACATTTTTTCCTTTTAAAGTGAACGACAACAATTCCATTCTTAGTCTTACACCACTAATGGTACTAAAACACAGGGATGGTACTTTGTAGTTTGGATGTACAGACCGATGCCTTCAAAACACATATAATCTGCTTTGGTCCCCAGCTCTGATTAGGAAGCCTCACACATCCCTGGTGCATAGCACAGTGGCAGGAAATAGCTCCTAAAGGGCTGCTGTTTAATTTTTTTAATTACTGCTTATTTAGGAAACATAAATACTTTTACAAATCATTACCATGTAAGTATGAAGCACACACTATTTTTAATTAAAAATTGAAGCTAGCACTTTTTCACCAAAAGAAACACTGTGAGAGACACAAAGCCACTCTTTCATAAGGACTTTGCAAGGACAAAAATCTTCATCACTGAGGATGTCTTCATTCAGGGATTTTTCTTTGTCCTGACAGGCAATGACATTTGCAGTCCAGGAAATCCTGAGTTGTGGTAAATTTTGCATGAAGCTAAAGCAAAGGTGAACGACAAAGGCCTACCTGGTTTGTCTTCACCAGGAGAGAGCAGACCCGGTGTTCAGGAAGCAAATGCTGCCCTAGCACTTAAGCACCTCCTTGGAGAGTTGATGCCTCTGTGTCTCACAGGAGCTGATATTAGTTACTGTTAAGATACGGCTGGGCTTGAAGCCTTCCAAGGTGTACACCTCAAAGAGAGTAGTCAGATAGTATTAAAACTCTGCATGAACGTGTGGTAGGGTTTTTTTGAGGAAGTTATTTTTCCCTTTGTGTTCAGCTTAATTGATTGGAAAGGAATAATAAGAACGCTGGAGGACCTAAAACCCTGAGGAATTCCAAACTGCATGCTAAGTTGGTGCCTACTAGCAGTTTTAATCTCAATTAGTTCAATTTGTGAATGTTTGTTTGTTTTTTCTTATTCGCAGTCAAGCTAAAAACAAAACTTAACTCTGAATAGTAACAATAAAAGAAGCACTTCAGCTTCAGGGTTTATCTTTAAAGAGTGGCTCCATCTTCAGCTGAATCACCTTTTTGTTAAAGCATCGCAGCCCTGGCCAGGCAGCCCCACAAGCTCTTAGTTTCCAGAGTCCTAACTGAAATGGGGTAAAACAGCAGAAAGGAAATTAGGAGCTGAGAGATCTCCAGGGTCACTCTCCACCATCACCACCGCCATGGTCTGGAAGGCTGTTCCTTCAAATTGAGTGAGCTTCCTCAAAAAGCGGGAGTTTTTCCCACCTCAGTTCTTCCAAAAGCCCCCATCCTACAGGAGAATATCCCAAGAGAGCTCAGGTGTCTCCAGGGCCCTGCTGCGCAATATGGGCTCAGGGAAAAAGGCAGATCTCTCAACACTTTGTTATCCCACCCTCCAGTGCAGGAGCTCAGAGGGTAAAATTTAACCTCTTCCTTGCAAGGACTACTCTGTAGAAGTATGATTCACCTTTACATGGTCCTTGCTGTTATTAATCCTGCCTACATATGCACTGCGTCATGTGTTAGGTACGGTGCAAAGCATGCAGAGAAGCACAGCTTTGCCCTAACACTCACATAGGAAAATGGTGAGTGCTGACTGCAAAAAGAGTTTGACAAGGCAGGTGTTTTACCTCTTCCTTTGATCCAGAAAAGTTCCTTCTGCAAGAGGTGAAATACCATTCAAACCACTTTGCTGCAGAGCCAGAGCAGCCCCTAACTCTTAGCACACCTGAAATGTGTGAATAGAGCTGGGAATGCATGAATCCAATAGGGTGTCCACAGTGCTGCTAAACGTTTACTGCCTTGAGAAAAACACCCACCGCAAAGGCTGCTTCTCACTTTGTGTCTCTATTCCCTGTCCAAGAAAAAGGAACTCATTCTGGGCTACTCAGCTGTTGCTTTAACTGCTCCAGCCACCACCGTCATCCTCCTCCAGCCCCAAGTCAATGCTCTTCCTAAAGTTGTTACCCTCTGCAAATACGGTCATTTCCAATGAATCTTGTGCTGTAATTTAAAAGATAACTCAGTCCCATTTCCAGTATTTGATATGCATTTGATTTTTTTTCTACAAGCAATATATGTGTGTAATTAATAAACAATTTAGTACGTTGAGGAACCTAGGAACTTGGCAAATGTTCTGGGGATATGAAATCTCAGGAAAAGCAGCACATTATAAGAAATAGTAAGTAATTACTTATGTAAGCTTTTCTTTTTAAATTCTAAGAACATTAGCTACTAATTACCTACTAATTACCAGTACTTCAGCAGGTGTTTGCACTTAACTGTAGGCTAAAGCCCCTGTGAAAAACAAACCCCTCACACTCCCTCTCAAGATTAAAGCAGAATCCCACTGGACTTCATAATACAGCATAGGTGTAGCGGAGCTGTCTACATGCCAGTCCTTTAACCACTTGGCTGCTTAAGGTGAAAACAGGCTCCAGTTTATTTCCCTTGCTTTTTCTGCCAGAGTCAAGGTGATTTGCTAGGATGAATAACTCAAAAAGTAACGAACAAAATCAAAGGGTTAAAAGTAAACTACGATTAAGACTTCTTCATCACTTGCACATTTATCTCACTCTGTAGTGACCTGGCAGGCGAACACTGATCTGTGATTTCCGATCATGGGTAGAGCTGGCTGAACAGGGTGAGAATAAAGCCCTTTCTGTGAAAAGTTCTCTGAATTTAAAAAAACAGACACAGAGCCCTCAGCTGGTGTAAAATGGTTTCGTTTCATCAGTCTCGATACCTGGATTGATACTTACACCACTTGAGGAGCTGGCCTGCACTTCAGGTCCAATCTGTTCATGCCTCTTTTGGAAGACTAATTCATACAGCCTTTTACTCAAACAAGCATTTCTGAACAATGAATTTCAATTTTATAAGCACAGGTTCAAGCTCATATCCCTGACTGCTTAAAATTCATAATTTTAGTTTACCTACTTACCAAAAAACGCTTTACAGTTGATGGAAAAAAGATGCTAACCATTAAGAAGTCCAGTCAGAGAATGGAAAAGACAACAGGCGCCTTCAGCAACTTGTCACAGTGCCCAGGCTGCAATTTCTGCAGAGCACCTAAGGGACAGATGAAGGGACTGGGAGGCACACCTCAGGGCTGAATTTTTCAACAAAACAGTTCACAAATGAATAATTCCAACAGTGCTACTAACACATTTTTGCTTTTTTTACCCTTTCTGAGATTTGTAACATCTATTCAAAATATACGGTTGCTTATTTCACTTCTGCAAAGATTACTTATTTTTCACTGAAAAATATGTCTCAAAGGTAGGCAGCGGAGGTAGTTCAGATCATCACCATTTTTCTGTGGATGCGTTAGACTACAGGCCCCTCCAGATCCATTTTTTACTGAGGCGATAGAAGTAGTGACTGTGCTGTGAAGTATTAGGTCACAGCAGTAGAAGTGCTCATGCCTACAGCTGGGAGCTAAGTTTTTTGAACAGCACATCTCTATTAAAACAATAGCAGCTTCAGGAGGCTAGAAATAGTTGAAAACCTGACCCTTTCATTCAGGTACTTACAGGGGAACTTCTGGCTGCTAGTGTATTTTAGGACTTGAGTCCCACAGCTGAGAAATTAAAAGCAGCTTTGACATATGAGTGAACCAAATGAGACCATGAGGCCTCTGAGAAAATCACACAGCTCAACCTTGGTGCCTTCCATTCGAGGCTCTCAAAACCATATATAAAAAGTAATGAAACAGCACACCTGGGAGGTAAGTCATTGATGTTTCACTAGTCAACAAGCTGAGGTTTTGCACAGCAAAATGTCCTGATGTCATTAAAAAGAAGATTTAAATGTCATCTGTTCTTCATGTAAAAATACCTTCGTCTCACTACTTTTTCTCTGCTGGAGGGTTATGGTGAGATTTTTAGAGGACCTGGATGGTGGGAAGAGTAGCAGCGCTCTGGTCACCAGGCTGCTCTAAGGCAAGAAGTGAAGCTGTTTCAGTCCTGAGGAAGGACTCATGTGCCTAAAAGCTGGTCTGTTTTTCACTTTGTCTCAGGTTATGTAATAAAAGATACTGCGTCTCTCTATAGACTTAACCTCACCAAATGCTGAAATCATAGAATCACAGAATCATAGAATGGTTTGGGTTGGAAGGGACCTTAGAGAACCTCTAGTTCCAACCCCCCTGCTATGGACAGAGACACCTTCCACTAGACCAGGCTGCTCAAAGCCTCATCCAGACACTTTGGATTTGTCATCCAAATGACACAAGTGTAGCTGGCTTGTCATGTGCATTTATAAGAGAACGCCACTTATCCTCAAATGAGGACCTCACCAAAAATCACTGCGAAAGAGGGGAAACTAAGAACCAGGAATTTCTTAGGCACAGCCAGCTGACTTGCTGCTGCTGCTGAAAGGCAAGTCTCCTCTCCATCCTCCTCCTCCCCTCTTCCCTCCCCTGTACCTGCTGTTCTTCCCTCCTCTCTTGCTCCTGGTGCCACCATCCTCCTCCTCTGCTTCCACTGGCTCTGGAAATGGTTGGGTTCTTCAGAGGTTTGTGTCCATTTGCTAACCAAGTAGAAAGCTGTCGCTGTCCTTTTTAGGGGGAGAAGTTAGTTTTATGCTGACATGGCAAGTTACATGAGCTCACAGAGGGGTCCAGCAAGTGCCAGAACCAACACAAGGTAAGTGGTGCTCGGGCTCTGGTGTGCCGTGAGGCTCTGTAGTCTCTTCGCCCACCCCTGGCTTGGCTGTCAGTGCTCCAGGCGTGGCCGTGGGACTGGGTACCGTCATGGGACCTGCTCTGCTGGGGTAGCGTGGGGCTGCATCCTGTGCGGGTGAGAGCACTTCCCTGCCATCCATACTGCCACCCCCAGCTCTCCCGCACCCTGCGGCACAGCCTAACAAGGGATGGGAGCACTGGGGAAAGGAGGAGCAGGTGAGGTGGAAATGTGAGACCCCCTTCTGTCAGAAATCAGTTACCTGACCACCCCATTAGACACCCCTTAGGTGCTGGGCACTGGGGATGCAGAAGGAAATACCTATGATGCCAGCAAAATGCAAAGGAGTGTTTGAGGCATCTTGAGTTTCCTGGTTAAATTTGTTTTATTCATAAACATTTTTATTACTTTTTTACCTATTTTGCCCCATTCTCACTGCCTTCCAGGTGGTTCCCTTTGGGGGGATTTCACAGTCCCAGCAGCACCTTGATGACATCAAGGCTGAACATGTCATGGGTACTATGGATGCTGTGGCCCACTGACAGAATTTCAGGGGGTACAGAAGCAAAATGCAGAGAGGATTTTTAAAATCTCTTTATTCTCAAAGAGGAGAGGAAAAAACTGCAGAGCCAGGATTTTAGCCCTTCGTTTTATAATGTAATTGAAATGCCAAGAGACTGAAAAAATTCAATGTTGATGAAGAAACGGATGTTAGCGCAATGAAGAATAGCTCTGTCTTTGTCAGTCTGCAGTCTTTTATGTGTCACAGGCTGTCACTTTCTATTGCATTTCAACTGACTAATTACCCCAGTTTATTAAAAGTGAATATGAATTCACATTTTTTACTTTGCCGTGTTCCAAGTGTTAGTGTTATCAGGAGCTATTACTGAATGATAGATCCCACAGTTCTAGGCTTCCTCATGTGAGCAAGTACAGAGCAAATCTACCTCAATATCAATGAAAACCAGATATATTCATTTAAGTAGGGAAATATATACTCTCTGCAGTGTATGTTCACATCCAAGCACTAATCACTCTGGTGTGTCCCACATGGCTCAGTGTATTATTAGAACCTCACTCACAGAGAAGAAGAGTGTCTGTAAGTGATGGTGTTGGAAGGGTTGGACTTGAATTAAATGTACTCATTGCTTCCTAATGGGGAGGTATTTTCTGACAGCTGTAACGAAAACTGTTGCTCATCAAAAGGTACTCTGTGTCCTAGCTCGCAAATCCAACCTCAGCTGCAAGTTGCACATTTAAATTTCAAAGTTTTTATCTCTAGCCACACTGGAGTGCACTTATAAGTGCAGTAGAAGGGTCAAATTAGATGAAATCAAAGCTCTGCTTCTACTGAAGAGGCAATTTTAAGCTCTTGCAATTGGATCTGTGTGTTGTTATAGGCTTAAAAAACCTCATCATCAAAAATAGGGATTTCTAGAACACAGTAATTATCACTTTGATCTGTCCAACTCAGTTCCAGCAGTAACTATGTTAGAATTTCCTCATTCTGTATAAAATAACACATTCAGATACACAGGTCCATAAACTACAATAGTTCTTGTATAATTGGTGCCCCCATTTATTAATGCTGGTCCTTCACACCTTCCCCTACCTCTGTGATTGTGAGGTCAGATTTCTTTTGAGGATGTCCACGCTGCCTTTGAAGGAGCTGGATGCTGGTATAAGCCTTCCATGTATTGGCAATAGTAATCAATAAGAGGAGAAACAATAACCTAGGAAGTTATGTCAATAGCAAGTGCTGGGAAAGAACGGAGCATCAGGTCTTGGAGGGAAATGCTATTTTGCCTGAAAGCATAGCACACACAATCAACAGGAAAAGGAACAGGGTTTCATTCTTCTAGTATTTTCCTAGTGGGTGCTCATTGTTTGTAATAAAATGCAACTATTGTATGTTTTCCTATTATTTTAGATATTTACCATTTCACATGCTAAACAAAATGTTCTTTCATTAGAACATAGCTGGAGGGAAAAAATATCACAAGACTGACTGCAGTGGCAGCATTGTCATCTTATACATTTACAAAAATGAGGCAGAAGTGTGCTTTTTACAACATGCCTGCATGAAGAGAAGCAGTGGGACATGCACTCACATTGCCTGGGCTCCAAGCTTGATGAGCTAGCTGTGATGTGGGAGCTGTAAGGCTCCCTTCTCCAGTGTTTTCAAGTCCTTTGTGTATGATGAACTTTGTATAGGATATTTAAAGGACTGGTTGAAGCTATCTCATCATGTGTTTATGCCCAAGCTGACATACCTATGACCATGAACAGAATATAACACCCTGAAGCATCTGCCCCATGCCCAGAGAACCTATTTCTAGGTTTAAGGGTGGAGTGAGATCAGTCTGGCTGCACCTGTACACGAAGACAAGCTCTGGTGTTGATCCACACCAAGGACATACATCTCAGGTGGGGAACACTGATTCTGGATGTCTTGGTCCCTGTATTGAGTTAGATTTGCAGGAAATGTGGCCTCTCCCTTCCTTCCAGTGGGGAAGAGAAGACGAATAGTGGGGGAGGTGCCGGAGACACCCCCGGGGTGACTTTGGTGGCAAGTCAAGGAGCTGCAGTGAAGGAAGCCAGAAGGGCCTGAGGATGCAGTGTGTGAGGACATCACCTAGCACAAAGAGGCTGGCTAGCTAGAGCAGGGAGCAGCGCTGGCCATGGAGAATGAAACAACTTCTCCACAGGCAGGGATGCAGGAGCTGGCTCCCTCCTGAGCCAGATGATACCGATGGAGATCAAGAACAGGTATGTTATCCAGGGAGCAAGCAATATTTAAATCCCAGTGCAAAGGAAAAATCACACCACCAACCCCAGCTAAACAATTTGTAGACAGCCAGCTTCTTTCAAAATAAAAGAATAGCTGAGAAAGCTGACGACCCTCTTCTGATGGGAAGAGAGGAGGTTCTCTGCTGACTGGATCTGCTATTCAGGGGAAGCAGGTCAGGGGAGGAAGGGGTGCTTCTTGCCATAGCCTGAGATGCTACTGGAGGGTGTTCAGGTTTTTCTGCTGCACTGACTCCATGCTGTTAATCCAACAATTGCTAACCTAGTTAGGAGGGCTTTAAAGTAGGATTGAGGGAGGGGTTGTCTAGGGGGGAAAAAAAAAAAAGTGAGCATAAACAAGAGCAGCCTGATAGGGGCCGAAAATTTCTGAGTTTTTGGTATTCATAATAGGGTCACTGGAGAGACACGGAGGGTAGTGAATCAATCCACTGAACACTTCAGATGTCTGTATACTAATGGAAGAAATATTTGGGATAAACAGGTGGAGCTGGAAGTCTTAATACAAGATCAAAATTATGACTTAATTGGCATAACAGAGTCTTGGTGGGATAATTCACATGACTGGAATAATAATATGAAAGGAAGAACAGGCAGGGGGAAAGAAGGAGGTGTGCTGCCTCGGCCTGGATACATGTACTTTCTGGAAGCCTGGCACATAGAGAAGACTAAAACCGCCTGAAGATTTTGTAGGTAATAACTATAGAGGAAAAGAACTCAGGTATTTAGATGGTGGGAGGGCCACCTCAACTGGCCAAAAAACTGATCAAGCAAGTGAAGCTTTTAGTGGTAGCAAGGGAGCTTTGACAATGCTGGAAATGGAAAGTCCCTGCAGTAGTAGACAGACTGACCAGCATGTGTGTGGGGCGCACAGAGGGAAGAATTCGTCTTCAGGTACTGAGTATAAAAGACCAGGAGCAAGTAAGGACAGAACAAGAAAAGCTGGAACACAGATTGAAACACCATTAGGCATTGGCACCAAGGGTAAGAAGAACTCATTCTGCATATGCATTAGGAGTAAGAGGCAAGCCAAAAGCAGCGTTGACTGAATGATCATGAAGCAGAAAAGTCTCCAAAAGGATGCAGAGAACACCTATGTGTGAAGTGAGGTTCCTGCATCCTCATCAATTAAAAGGTCAGTTGTGAGCCTGCAGCTGGCATGTTTAAAATCAGAAACAAACAGAAAAAAAATTTTGCCTAGAAAAGGGAAAGAATAGGTAAAAGCTATTCATTTAAGTTCACTTCTTTTTAAATCCTTTGAGCCTGATGAATTTTGTATAGGTTGCTTAAAGGACTAGCTGAAGCTATCTTAAAGTCATTAGCAGTGTTCCTGAGAACTTGTGGAGATGGAATGAAGAACTAGATAGCTAGAAAAGCACAACACCATGCTTTTATTTAAGCAAAAGAGGGAATCAAGGAGTTACTGAAGAATTCAAATTAACTCCAATCCTCAGAAAAATTCTGTAAGAAGTAAAACATCTGGAAATCAATATTGATGTATCATACTATGTCGAAAGAACTATATTTTATTTTCGGACTGTGTAACGGGCCTTGTGGATAATGGGAATTAATAGATGATAAGCACCTTGATTTTAGTAAGGTTTAGACACTATTCTACCTGATATGCTCATAAGAGAGTATAGAGGAGATAAAGAATATCTTAGATTGAAGTTACAGTGGTTTATGATCAAAACAGAAGTATTTATCATTAAATCCTGTAAAAGTCTGATCTGGGTCTGGTTCACTTCAGTGCAATACTTACACAGTTGCAGATGACAGGCAAGTTGCAAGTGGAATTTTAACCAAAATCCTTTTTCTCCATTACAAAATAATCTTGTAACTATTCTCAGAGCAGGTAAGCCTCTACTGAAATGCTGTGTCTAGCCCTGGGTGGGGACAGGGCAGCTAACTTTTAGAAAAAAAGCAAAGAGGAAAGTGGCGAGCAAAAGGTGACTTTGGAAGAAAGACTTTAAAATTTAAGATCAGTTAGTCTAAAGAAGAAAAAGCTGAGGATGAATTTAATACCAGCACTTAGGTATGTAAAGAATTGCTAAAGGGCATAGGAATGCTCTGTTACATCCTCAGTGAAGGAGTTGAATAACAGAAGCAGAAAATTACAGGCTTGACTTTAGGAAACCATTCTAACCAGGACTGTAATGCAATGGGAGACTGCTTGTTGAGGTTGTAGTATTTCTTTCAGTAGACATTCCTGAGCCCTTGTCAGAGGTGGCATAAGTACGGCAAGATGCTATAGAGTTAGAGAGAAGACAGAGGAGTAGCACAGATGACTTCCTAAGATATTTTCCTGACTTTTTTTCCTAGTTTTATGTTATTTCAAGTTTCCAGCTCTAGGAGAACAAAGTGCTCCAGGTAGCTTCACTCAACTCTTGCAAAACTCTTTTCTTCTACACCAGATTTTAAAAGACTTCATGGGGTTGAGTTTAAAGTTGGACAGTTGTATTTACAGAGAGGTGGCGCCTGAGCAGCACAAGTGTGAACCAGCATCAGATGGTGCCAGGTGCTGTGCAAATCTAACAGCCTGTTCCTGTGATGTAAAATGGCCACCATTTCCTTGCACTCAGGAGCTGGGACATGGGAGGAATGAGCCCTCCCAGCCCCTCCTCGAGCCCAGTCCCACATCAGTGTCAAATTTTGGCTTCCTACAATGCTCCTCAAGCAAGATGTTCCTCTTTAATATATCAGAAGAATCACTTCTAACACCCATTGCATTTGTCTTTCTCATAAGAGTAGTTCCATAAAAGCTCCATGGCATGATTTTTTTTGCAAAAGTAGAGGTTTGAATGCGGTAGTCAGATCTCTTTTCGTGCAGTAAAGCAACAACTTACACAAGTCAACAGGCTTTTGTAAAACACATGGTGAGAGGGGACATAGTCTCGAGCACAGGAGCATTAGCCTGGACCGTGGGAGAGCGAGGCCTGACGGTGAATTACATGTGTGGCACTGTGCAGCCCTTTGTCCCCGCTGACCTGGCAATACTGCAGGATTACCAGCGTTGCCTCGCCCTATAAAGTAGTTCTGAGGATAAATACATGGGGTGCCTAAATACAGTAGTAACTGGAGTGTTCTAAGCTCCTAAGGTGGATTTGCTGGTGCAGATGCAAGAGGACAGTTTTGATTTCCATTCCTTTTAAGTTTTGTAGTTGGCACATTGACCACTTGGCCCATGTAGGAGCAGAAGTGCATACAGTAGTGTCACAAAAGCCGACACTTTTCCTTGTAAGGACAGCCTTTGATTAGGCAAACGTGCTTAATTTTGGACTTAGCTTTGAGCACCTGGAGGATCCCAGGCCCCATTCAGCAAAGTGCTTACACAGAAGGGATGAAACCTTGCTCTCTTGAAATCAACAGAAATTTCACCCTGGGCTCCTGTGGGGCTGGGGTCTTTCCCCAGCTTCTGTCCCTTTCATCTCAGGGGTGAGCAAATGCATGCTTTAGCGCTCCACTGAATCGGGGTGTATCTACTGAAGGAACTACACGGAGAATCAACAGATATGCTCTTTGCCCCAAGTCTTTGCCAGCTCAGTGGGTTCCTGCCCTTAGAGCACCCCAGCTGCACAGTCCTTGTCTCTGCTGGAGCACAGTGCCGCTTCAAACCTTTTCGTAGGGCTGTACGAGCTCTGGTTCACTAATATCTAGCTGTGACAATGAAGACTTATTTCAATGGCATTAGTTAACATGGCTCATTTGGACCAACACAAGCTGCAGAGGAGTTACAGGAGCAGCTCTGCTGCTAGAGCCTAGAGGACAGTAATTTCCAGCCAACAGTGCTGGGCAGGTTGGAGAGGGGATGGGACAGTACCTGGTACATCTGGAACCAGAATGAACATGGTCACAGCCACACAGGTTTTCTCGAACTCCTTTGGTAAATTGCTATTGTAGGAACTGAAACAGACTCCTTTTTTTTTTTTTTTTAAATATTTCTTTGTAGAAATCTTTGCTAAAACAGAGCAGTACACAACTCTCTTTAACATTTGGCACTGCCATCAGGGAATTGTTAATACATATCTCTCCAAAGGTATTGGCTAAATACATGTGTACCCCACAGTGGAGCCTTTTTAGGAAGTTTCTACTCCATCTGGAAAAAAATGCAATATATCTCAAGTGTTCTTCTTTGTTTTTCCGGCCGTATTGAACACATACATTTTATGCTACTTGTCCATAACAGCAGTGCAGTTTCATTAGCTATGCAGAATGTCACAGAAAATAGCCAAGTTACTTCTCAGGCTTCAAATTCACAATGGAGGGAAAAAATGCTTGTAACGTTCATAAAATTAATATTGCCTGAATGCATAAGAGAATTTTTTTGAGGAGAACGCTGCTACCGAATACAGAGCCTTGACCTTTGTCAGAACCTGCATGAGCCAAACATGTTTTGGTTGTCATGAAACATTTCCAGAAGAACATACACATTTAGGCAAACTTGCAACAGGGGAAGACAATGTTTCTTAATATTTTCAGTTCACACCTCACTTCAATTGATTATGAATGCTTCTCACTTTTCGTATAAATGTTGCTTCTTTGGCTTCTGTGCCTCCAGAGCTCCCTACAGAATAACAGTTATTGGGGAAACAGGGGCCTGGATACAGTCGATTTCTCTTCAGAAATAAAGTGTTTTAGACACATTATCATTGCTGTATCAAAACCTGCAGTTATACAAACATTTTTCTTTGTATAAGTGGTTCAGTAAGCAGCTCTTGCTTTTTCCTACCCCTGCTTCTTCCTCTCCCCTTCCTGAATCTGTTTGCAGGTCCCGCGAGTTGACTTGAGCTCAAAACAGTCCTACCGTACAAAAGGGCATTGAGGCTGAGCCAAGAGCCCATGAAAGCACAACCTAACACGATGCTCTTAAAAAAGATGCTCAAGAACATAAAACCAGAGCAGTTTAAAATACTTGACAAAACATTCACTGGAATTTAGTTTTGTGTCAAAAAGAAAATATTTTGTGGAAATGTATCAATTTTGGCAAAAATTAAGTGGGAACAAGGAGAAATTGAGAGGGAGATAGAGAAAGATCATGTGTGTCTTTATATACCCCTGAAACTTGGCAAATTCCAAGTGAATGTCCTCAAAACAAAGCAATGCCTGACCTGACTTGAAGACACTCACAAAAATAGAGAAGAGCCTCATTTCACTCCCACAAAAAAAAAAACAAAAAACCACAAAACAAGAAAAATGAAATCTTGACATTTTTTCATGAAATAATGGGTTCCCAATCCCCTTTAAGAAGTATAGTGAAAAGCTCTAGGGCACTAGCCAGAAAAATTCTTCACAGCTTATTCACCTTCTGTGAACAAGTTTATTACTGTCAACTCCAGAAATCTTTGATTAAGTCCAAAACATTCCTAACATGATCAAAAGTAGTAAAGAGAATTTTGTGTTTCAGTGGTAGGAGAGACGTATAAAGTGAACTGGTTGCAAAGGGCTGTTCTTTCAGCATGGTGCCTTTTATGTGCAACAGGTATCAGCATTCAAATGTTTTCCAAATTTTGTGATTTGATCTTTGTACTGAATTTGTGTGGAAAGGTTTTGTTAGCAGCTGCTGCTGGAAGCTTCCCCCATATCCAACAGAGCCAATGCCAGCCGGCTCCAAGATGGACCCACCACTGGCCAAGGCCGAGCCCATCAGCGACAGTGGTAGCACCTCTGGGATAACAGATTTAACAAGGGGGGAAAGTTGCTGTGCAACAGCAATTGCAGTCAGAAATAATATGTAAGAGAAACAGCCCTGCAGACCCAAGGGTCAGTGCAGAAGGAGGGCAGGAGGTGCTCCAGGCACCGGAGCAGAGGTTCCCCTGCAGCCTGTGGTGCAGCCCATGGCGAAGCCGGTGTGCCCCTGCCGCCCTGGGGGGAACGGGGGG
>NW_010140714.1:0-6339 GCF_000699245.1 Pterocles gutturalis | reverse complement strand
CCGAAGGAGGCTGTGACCCCGTGTGAAGCCCGCGCTGGAGCCGGCTCCTGGCACTGTGGCCCCATGGAGAGAGGAGCCCAGGCTGGAGCAGGTTTGCTGGCAGGACTTGTGACCCCGTGGGGGACCCACGCTGGAGCAGTCTGTGCCTGAAGGACTGCACCCATGGAAGGGACCCACACTGGAGCAGTTAGTGAAGAACTGCAGCCTGTGGGAAGGACTCATGTTGGAGAAGTTCCTGGAGGACTGTCTCCCATGGGAGAGACCCCAGGCTGGAGCAGGGGAAGAGTGTGAGGAGTCCTGCCCCTGAGGAGGAAGGAGCGGCAGAGACAACATGTGATGGACTGACCAGGACCCCCATTCCCCTGTGCTGCTGGAGGGGAGGAGGTAGAGAAATTGTGAGTGAAGTTGAGCCTGGGAAGAAGCAAAGGGTGGAGGGAAGATGTTTTAAGATTTGATTTCTCATCACCCTACTCTGATTTATCGATAATAAATTAAACTTATTTCCGTAAGTTTAGTCTGTTTTGCCTGTGATGTTATTGCTGAGTGATCGTCCTCTCTTGACTCACAAGCCTTTTGTCATATTTTACTCTCCGCTGTTCAACTGAGGAGGACGAGTGAGCAAGCAGCTTGGTGGGTACCTGGTGTCCAGTCAACCCACTACAATCTTATTCTTGGACACATTAACTAATGTCTAAATATCAGTTACCTGTAAAAACACGCACAGACTTGTACAATATTTGAGTGTACAGTAATTACACAGCACTGATATATCTGAAGATGACTGGGAAATCTTTGTTACTGTAGATTATTTTGACCTACAGTCGTTTTACTTTCTGTTGTACTGAGCTAAAAATATGTAAGCCTTTTTAATTGAGGGACAGTAATTAGGACCTGGAACAGCAGGAGCTGGTCATGACTGACATGAGGAGACAGCAGCTAAATGAAGTGCAGTAACTTACAAAACCTCTTGAACAGGCATTAAAGTAGTCATCTGAGGATACGAACAATTTTCCAATAGCTTTTGTAGTTATATGTTTTATTGTTGTTTTGGGGGGGTTTTCTGAGTTATTTAAGAGTTATTAATATTTTATTCATTCTTGTTTCTCTCATTTCCACTCTTCTTGCCATTTCCATGAGCTGAGTAACCTTCCCACAGAAAAATTTTGTATAAGAATTCTTTTCTGCAAAGTTTCTTTCACAAAGGCTTCTGCCTGGAGATAATAATTTTCAGTATCTCCTTGACTTTCCTACATAATTAGGAAACATATTTATTTACTTTACTTTAAATTCTAGCAGAGACCTTCAGAAACCTGGACTTTTTTTTTTTTTCCTTTCCCTGACAATCTTATTGCCCGCTTTCCAAGTCCATTTCTTATCCTTTTTATTCTGTGTTTCTGTCACAATTTTACAGTTAGCCATTTAAAAAAAAATATAATTAAAGTGCCAAAGCACCTGCTAGCCTCATGCATATGCATAAAATAGAATTATGTCCCCTCCGGGACACCGGTGTTGTGACTCTGGGGAAATGGCTAAGTAACCATGACAACGTGTCTCCACCACATCTTATTTCCAGTGATAAAAGCATGATTTACCCTGTTAAACAAACCATATTACAACTTGCCCACATAAGTGGTGTCAGCTTTCCAGTAGAGGCACCAGGTCAGGAAGGAGAGCAGCCCAAAACCATCCATCCAAGCCTCCCCCTCTTTGACACTGCTTCATGGTTATGTTGATGGTAGGAGGCAGGATGAGCTTCAGTGTATAGTATTTCACATTCCTGTCTTGATAGGTGAGATGAAACGAGAGGAAGAAATGCAGTATTCACTAGCTGCAGGCACCAGCCCAATCCCCAGCTTGGCAGTGATGGACAGTGCAGAAGAACCCAAGGGTAGGACATAAAGATTGGTGGAGCCAATGCACAATGATTCAGACATTTGTGTTAGATAATTTCTGCATTCTCTTTCCTGCCAGTTTGCCAAGGCTGCCAATACTTAGTGAATGCCAGGGAAGGCAACCCGAAATGGTTTTTCAAAGCCTGCTGACAGAACAAAAAGTTAAATATTATTTTTTTTTATAATTTTGCTTATGCTATTGATTAGGTTTTATCTTATTGAAAGTGATTCTTAAAACCAAGAGCACTCATCATCACATGTTTTTGATCCACACCTTGCTTAATTAAAGAAGACACCTTGGTATTACATTCTTCACAATAATTTTATAGGAAAACTCTCATCATTGGATCTTGTCTACAAGCATAACACAGTAATATTTGTATTTGTATTGTCAGCACTTTGAAGAAGTATTTAAATCAACCACTCTAATAATTTAAATGTTCAAAATATTGCCATGCAAGTGTTTGCATTAACCCTCTTCTCCCCATCACATACTTACAGAAAAGTATGAAACCTTAATTTTCATTTGTATTGAGTCTGTCTGAGATGGAGTTAATTTTCCCCATAGCAGCCCTCATGGTGCTGTGCATTGTGTTGGTAACTAGAAAGGTGTTGATAACACAACAGTGATTTGGCTACTGTTGAGCCATGCTCACACAGCATCCAGGCTGTCCCTCCAATATTCCCCCCCTCACCACTAGGCTGGGGGTGGGCAAGATTTTGGGAGGTGACATAGCCAGGACAGCTGACCCAAACTGACCAAAGGGATATTTCACACCATGTGACATCTGCTCAGCAATAAACGCTAAGGCAAAGCAGCCGGGGGGAGGCAGGGGACACTCATTTTTACAATGTTTGTCTCCTGGAGCAACCACATACATACTGAAGCCCTGCTTCCCGGGAAGTGGCTGGACATTGCCTGCTGATGGGAAGTAGAGAATAAGTCTTTTTCCTTTGCTTCCGCACATGCAGCCTTGGCTTTTGCTTTATTAAACTACCTTTATCTTGACCCATGAGGTTTTTTCCATGTTCTTCGCACCTTGTCCTGCTGAGGAGGGGACTGATAGAGCAGTTTGGTGGGCACCTGGCATCCAGCCAAGGTCAACGCACCACAGAGTTCTTAATCACTTGAGGGCACACAATTTGATTAAGAACAATAAGCAGAGAGGTGAAGAAATTAAAAATACAAAAGTCTCAGAGAGAAAACAGAACTAGTGTTTAAAGATCAAGTACATACACGTAATTAGTTCTACTTACATGAAGAATTGCAATTAGCTTTATGAATAGCGTTTTAAAATTGCCTGGTCTTGTGAATCCTGGAGGTTTCTTAAAGCACCAGCTGTTAGAGGCATGTGATTAGATCAGATTCATAGCTAAGAATAGCAAAAATCTAAATTGTGCTTTCAGTGCAAACAACTGCAAAGGCAAGGCTGAAAATACTATCTAGGCTTACCAAAAGGTAACTAGCAACTAATAACCCAGGATTCATCAGATGATTTGGGGGCCTGACTTATAACCACTAAATTCTTGGGACTGGCCCTTTCCCAATTCTAAACATAACCTGTACAAGTCAAAGTAGAGAGATTCTCCATTTACTGTCTATGGTCAGTTTATTTCCTCTTCAGCAATACTCAACATAGAGAAGGTCAGAGCCCTACATGTAAGATAATACTCAAGAAAGTATCATTTACAGATTAAAGTAATTCTAAATATCTGACTCCTTAAGCATGTCTTTCATCACTCAGTATTTTGGACCATATTCATTAAAATACTAACATATTCTCCGTCACACTCACTTGACATTTACAATGTTCTCATCCGAGACCAAGCAATGTTGGTGGTGCTCTATCTATAACCACCTTACAGATCTCACATTTCAGAACCCTTTCATTATCAAAAAATAGAATAATTTAGTGGGCGCTCGGTGTGTCAGCCTTGCCTTTTTGTCCTGGGCTGTAATTGCAATACATATAGAAAACGATCCAGTCCCTCTTGTTCAGATTGAAAGCTTTTGCTTCATAAAAAACATTCAGAACTCAAAGGAGGATTAAAGAAAACACACTAGCAGATTGAAAGTAGAAGCCAATGGCTTCTGAAAACCATAAAGGTTGTTGTTGAAGAGGTCTGGTGTTTTTGTAAACTCAAAAACTTTTTGACTTATGTCAATGATGTCATGCTTTAAAAATTCTATGAATGTTCATGGCTTACTAATGCAACCAATAGAGGAATCAAAGGGCCACATCTCCAAGTGCTAGCAAGCCCTTGAGAGTTGTTCCCCAGAAACCACAAGCCAAATAGAAATTTAACTTCTGCTAGAACCTGCATACAGCTCCCATTTCTTGCAAAGTTCTCCAGTTGCCTCTGGTGATGCCTACCCAAAAGCCATTGCTCATCTACCCTATTTCTGGTGCTATACAGAAGCCTGTACAGCAGGTTGTATGCACCCCAACATAAGAAGGACATCGACCTGTTGGAGTGAGTCCAGAGGAGGGCCACAAAGATGATCAGAGGGGCTGGAGCACCCCTCCTTTAAAAACCTGTAGTAGTGGTGGCAGAGTACTCAGATAAGTTGCCTGAACTTCTGGACAAAGCAGATCTGTCAGAACACTGGGTTTGTTGTTTTAGGTCTGATTTGTTCGCTTTTTTGTGTGTGATTGCTGCAACATAACAGTCTCCTTACCATCCAGAAACAAGCCATATAGTCCTTGGAGGAACAAGCAAGAGACAGGGAACGAGACATTCAATATCATAATACTACCTAGGTCCCCAACTTGGCTTTGGGCAAGTAGCTTGCAGCAACCTCCTCTAGAGAGTGTCTGGAGCTTTACAGAATGCAGTAGAAAAATAAAAGGGGAAAACACTGCATCTCAGTTTTCCTGTCTGTAACATGGGACTAATACTTACCAACCGACCCACCTCACAAGGGAGATGCAATAATTAATTAGCTAATGTTCGTACAGCACTTTAACTCTGTAAAGTGTAAAATAAATGTTAAGCATTATTGGCACTTAGATTCTACAGTGATTGGTGCCCTACAATTCCCTAAGCCAGGCAGCTAGTTATTGCTTCTCAGAGCAACAGTAGCTTACTATACATCCTGCATTATCAGCTAGTTTCTAGATGGTTACCTGCCAGCACGGCTGTACGTATACCCGCTCACATGTGCCTGATGCCACACAGGGGGATTCTGACCTGGAGGTCCAGGATTTGACTGCACAGGATGGAAAGGGGACTCTGCAGCCACTCTGTAACTAAGCAGTCCCTTTTTGCTGTGTTTTTTACCTCCTCTCTGAAGCAGGTTTTAGGCACTAACCAGAACCTGCATCCTGATGCCCTGCCCTAGAAATACTATTTTATTTAATTTTGTCAGGCAACTCAATAAAATCACAGAAAATATCCAGAATTCCAATAAATTCAGTGTCAAATAAATTAACTGGTAAACCACATAGGGCAATTTGAGAGAAAGAGCTTTATCCCTTTGTATTTTGTTCCTTTAGACTTCTTATCTAAATTTAGTTTTCAGGGAACAAGAAGATGGCAGCTTCGAAAAGTATGTCTGAGATAGATACATAGGTAATATTGTTCGATATTAATTGCTGCTACATAAGTTCATTAATTCCCATCAGTGATGGTTTCTATGGAGTTCCTTATGCTACAGTCTCTTTCAACAAACATAGTGGAAAGAGCCTGGTTTGCAGCTTGGTAGTTCAAGAAAGAGTTGCAGCTTTGCTCTCTCAGACATAGTCTAAGATGTCAATATTGAAGTCTCTACTACATTTACACTATATAAAATAACAGGATTTTATTCCAGTTTTCACAGAATCACACAGAATCACAGAATGTTAGAGATTGGAAGGGACCTCGAAAGATCATCTAGTCCAATCCCCCTGCCAGAGCAGGAACACCTAGTTCAGATCACACAGGAACGCATCCAGGCAGGCTTTGAATGTCTCCAGAGAAGGAGACTCCACAACCTCTCTGGGCAGCCTGTTCCAGTGCTCTGTCACCCTCACTGTAAAGAAGTTTTTCCTCATATTCAAGTGGAACCTCCTATGTTCCAGCTTGAACCCATTGCCCCTTGTCCTATCACTAGATGTCACAGAGAAGAGCCTGGCTCCATCCTCCTGACACTCACCCTTCACGTATTTATAAACATTAATTAGGTCACCCCTCAGTCTCCTCTTTTCCAAACTAAAGAGACCCAGCTCCCTCAGCCTTTCCTCATCAGGGAGATGCTCCATTCCCTTCATCATCTTTGTGGCTCTGCGCTGGACTCTCTCTAGCAGTTCCCTGTCCCTCTTGAACTGAGGGGCCCAGAACTGGATACAGTATTCCAGATGCGGTTTTGATTCAACTTGGTCCTCTGGGTTGAATTTCCAGTCTCAGCTCTGTGCCCCGCAAGATCATGGAACAGATCTTCTTGGAAACTATGCTAAGGCACATGGAA
>NW_010140713.1:9591-11349 GCF_000699245.1 Pterocles gutturalis | reverse complement strand
GGCCTGGTGGGCACCTGGCATCCAGCCCACCCCAACTGATCACACCATGATCCTCCCCCCCAGAGCTTTCTTGGTCCCCCTCCTGCAGTGCAGGTGAAATGGTTTCCAAACACAAGCATGGTGCGGGCTCTCCGCACCACTTCAGTCTCAAAATAGGGTGAATTTCATTCTAAGCAAGGTTTGTGGCTCTGCTGCTACTTCTTTCCCATGTAGGATGAAGTGAAAAAGGAAGCTCCAGTTGTAAATTAAATTATATATGTGGAAGGAGAAGAGAAAGATTTAGAGTTAGTGGTAGGGACAGAAAGAAGAATAAAGCCTGCTTTCGTGTTCGGTCAGTGGTGAGAATGCCCTGGCAATTGTTTTTGCTGGTGACACCCTTGTGCAGCTTTCTGCCCTTGCACAGGACAGAGCTGTGAAACATCTGACCCAGCTGTGGCTTCTTCCTCTATTTTCACTTGCTGCTCAGCAGTTCCTTGTTTCTATTCCTGTGGACTCTGCAGTGTAGCTGTCCTCCAGATGTGTCCCCACCCTGAGGATACATGAAGAAAACTAGAACTTTTGCACTTCTGGTTATTGCTGGTCATATGAAAGCATTGCTAGACACTGATGAGCAAAAAAAGCCAGTTTATGTGACCTTAATGCCTCAGGGGAGCATGTCTGAGAGATTTTTAGGGGAGGTGGTTAGGTCTGGGGGTGAGGGTGGGGAAGCAGCTTTTAGTGATTGTCTAGCTAGCTGAGATACCTGTGGTGGAAGTTACTGATGGCTTTGTCTTTATGCTTTGTATTTACTTTTGTGAAATAACCGGATCCAGATACCTCTCAGACCCATCACATCAGCAGAGCTGCTGGAGCTGAGCAAGGCAGCCCGATCTGCTCCCTGTATAACAACTAGTGCAACCAAGAAAAGGCGATGGGTGACGGTAGAAGGCAACTCTCTTCTCAGAGGCACCCCTTATTTGCTGACCTGACACTCTCTCTAGCCAGGTGTGCTGCTCACTGGGGGCTCGTATCAAGGATGTCACCAAGAGAGTACCAAGCCCCATACAGTCCACTGGGTGTTGTCGTCTCCTGTTGTTTCACGTGGGCACCAGTGATACAGCCAGGACCAGTCTGAGGAGTATCAAGAAGGATTACAGAGCCCTGGGAGCAGCAGTAAGGGACTCTGGGCTTCAGGTAGTTTTTTCATCAGTCTTCCCAGTCAAAGGGAAAGGGTTTGAATGGGCCAGTCAAATCTGGTGAGTCAAGGGAGTGGTGCCACAGCCAGGAGTTCGGCTACTTAGACCACGGGACTTGCTTTGAGAAACCTGGTCTGCTGGGGGCTGATGGGATCCATCTGTCAGAGAAGAGGAAGAGCATCTTTGGTCACAGGCTTGCCAAGCTGGTGAAGAAGGCTTTAAAGTTGCTGGGGGAGGGGAACCTCAATCCATCCCACTCCTACCAATTTGATGCCAGTGCCAGCAATAGATACCCAGAGCTTGGAGAAGGATCACAGGTCAGCAGGAGAGCACCTGAAGAGCAGCACAAAGGAATTCCAACCACTCCAGCCAGTAAGTCAGCTTCATCAGGGGACCAACTTAAGTGTCTCTATGCAAATGCACATACAGGGGAATAAACAAGAGGAGTTAGAGATGTGCACACACCTGCAGGGCTATGATCTCATTGGCATCACTGAGATGTGGTGGGATGGCTCTACACTAGAGTGTTGGAAAGGAAGGATACAGGCTCTTTAGGAGGGACAGGCAGGGGAGATGAGGAGCA
>NW_010140713.1:0-9570 GCF_000699245.1 Pterocles gutturalis | reverse complement strand
TGGAGCTCTGCCTGGGGATGGATGAGGAGCCGACCAAGAGCTTGTGGGTCAGGATTAGGTGGATGGGTCAGGATGTTAGGTGGCAGGGCCACCTAACATTATAGTGGGGGTCTTCTACATGGCACACAACCGTGAAAACTGAGCAGATGAGACCCTCTATAGACAGATAGGAGCAGCCTCATGTTCACAAGCCCTTATCCTGATAGGGGACTTTTACCACCCTGGTATCTGCTGGAGGGACAACACAGCATGACATAAGCATACCAGGAGGCTCCTGGAATGCGTTGATGAGGAGGGATGCTATGCTGGACCTTATTCTCACCAACAAAGAAGGGCTGGTGGGGAATGTGAAACTCAGGGGCAGCCTTGGCTGCAGTTACCATAAAATGATGGAGTTCAAGATCCTCAGGGCAGTGAAGAGGGCACACAGCAAACTCACATAACTTGAACCACTGGGATTTGTCTGATTAAACCCTTACATCTACACTGTATCTAAATCTCACGGGCTTTCTCTGTAGCCATTGCAGATCTTGGCAGAGTTAATCTTATCCTAAGGTTGATGTCTAAAGTGGATCAAGTGAATAACATCCTAAAGTTAGTTGCTTCTCCTCAATACCTATGGAGGGTTGCTTGGGTGTTTAACTCAGTTCTCTCTGTGCAAGACATTAAGTGAAATGAATTTTACCCATGAACATTTATTGTTTTTTTTCCTCCCAGATTTAGAAGGAAAACACATTGCTCTGCTTAAATGTGGAAGAATTTAACACTTCTGATCCAAGACTTCTCCTGAAAACTATCCAGACACCAGGTGCACAAGGGTTATTAACTTGTAAAATGAAAGCACACACAAATGCTGCCATAGAGCAAGATGAAATTACCATAATTTGTTGTCTGTTGCCAGTTTTTCTTTACTCACCTGAATTATGACTGAAGCTGACAACTAAGACAAAGAAATATGATTCCACTTTGAGTTCTATGTAAATCTAAACCCAAAGTGATTAACATAGTTAAGCACTAAACAGTTCCTCAACATAAAGCAAAAATCTGGAAGGCTGTTAACCATACCTGTGATTTTGTTGTTTTTTTTTTCTCTCTCTCCCCAGGATTTGTAGGGTCAGACCCAGGTTGCAAGCAGACAGCAAGGATGTGCGGAACACCCTGGAGTGAGGAACCCACTGGACAGGAAAGCAATAATCACTGTGATAAACACTACACATCTTAGAAGATATAAGTAACCTGGGCCTGAGCTATGCTTTGCTGCACCTTTAACATCTGCATGCCTTTTTTCTCTGGAATAGTAATTTCGTTACAGGTCCTGAACAAATATTTTGTTATATAGATAAGTCATGTATGACAATAATTCAGGACTCTAACCTGGCTAAATAGCTAGGCTGTTCCCTTTATTTTTATCAGCTGCTCTGCTTTAGAATTCAAATATAATTAATAGATTCAGTGCTTACATATTTATATAGAAATTGTCTTCTGCTTTCATTCTCAATGACATCAAGATCTGCAAAGTTATTCTGACAAATTCTCTGTGTTTCTTCCATATGGATAAGTTCTTTGCTGATACAGTACTGCTTATCTTCATATATAATCCATCCATCACCGGTGGCTTGATATTCTGAAAGATAGTCACGTATATTACATCTGTTATCTCCTCTGTACAAAGTCTGAAAACAATACAGTAAACTTTCCTTTGAAAGACAAAAAAATCCTACCAAATTTGGAGTGTGGTTCTGGTTTTAGCAGCGTACCTGTAAAATAAAAGATCATAACGAACAACATTCTAAATAGAAAACAATCCAGAGATTTGCTCAATGTAGTTGCAAATGTTTTGTATCATAGAGAAAAAAAAAATAGAACTATGCATTATCTATCTAATGCATTTTCACGTGTTTAGAGCACATACCTCTGGATTAAATTTGAAAATATGCATAATTTAGAAATATTTATCTAGAAATATTTATTGCACATCTTTAAAGCATACATACATATCTCCAAAACCACTGTATTAAACAATCCAGGATGTGCAGTAAACACTTTGTAGATGAAACTTACATCAGTTTGGAAATGTATTTAGTATTTTAACTTGGGATGCTATTATGAATATTTTTTACATTCATGGGTCTAGATCCAGACAATATAATCCAGCCAATATATCCAGTTCTCTTATCCTACATAATAGCAAACTATTCACAAGTACTAAAAGCTTAATGCTGGTATTTTGTTAATACCACACATAATTTCCAGTGTCTAGGTGCATTCCTCCTATCCTGATGGCTTGGCTTTCACTATGAAAGTCTGATTTTAAGAAAGTCCTGGAGACAGTCAATAAATACCTGGAGAGACAGTAGATACCCAACCCCAGTTTCTGATTACAGGAGGAAGCAATTAACCTGTTGCTGTTCCTAGAGACAGTTATACCTCTCAAAGGTAGCTCTGCTTTCATTTGGATTACTGTTATTTTGTTCTCCACAAGGACCAGTAATTCTGGTTTTAGCTTTCTCCATTTCTTCTGTGGTTTGATGGAGAGGATCACATTATTAAAGAAATGATAGGAACCTTTTAGATGAGAGATAAGCAAACAAATGAAAAAACAATTTAGTTTTTTCTGTTGGGAGCTTTTAAATATTTTCTTCTTAAGCAGTTAGTGCAGAATAGAACTAAAGTTGTTCAAATATCTTCAAGATGAATTTACATACTTCACCTCATTTTCATTTTATTTTTTAATTCTAACATAACTAAACATTCATTACTTTTCCAAAAATATGGAGTATCTTAAATAAATATGTGTCTAGAGTGAATGTGAGGAATTAACAGCTGAGTGTCTCTCCTGTCACAGTGATCGTCATCTCATCTAGATTCACAATAGCAAGATGTAATTTTTTTTTATTATTCTGAAAGGTCATCTAGGATAAAGATAAAATTATAAGAGTCTTTATGTCATGGTTTCTGAACTCCTCCTGAGTAATCTCGTCAAGAGCAGAGAGCCACACCTGTACAGAGCAGCATGCTCAGCGCACTAGAAAGGGCTGCCCAGGATGCACTGCTTCGAGCTGGTAAACAGAACTCAGTGTTTTGATGGTGCATTTGTATGACTAATCCACCCACAAGCGAACAGTGATTCTTCCTTCTTGGTTAAGTGATTCTTCAGTGCTAGTGTGGTGCTTTATTGGCTGTTAAAGGTTAACGGTTTGTTGGCAGGCATCAAATATTAGATATACTCAGTGCTTTTTATATAACTGCTTCTCCCTTCCCCTCCCTCTTGTGCCTCCTACTAGTTCCCTGTGTACATCCAACTTCCTTTTCATTTCAATAAGCTTTTGAGAATCTCTTCCTCCACTGAGATGTGTACAAGTACTGAGTTTACAATCAGAAAGCAGGGATGTAAAATTAGAATCGAGTAAGCAAAACAAGTTATTTTGTTATCAGTTGTCACTTGGGGTCCTCAGCCCATGAAGCCCCCATTTCCCACCGCCAGCACCCCAATGCATGTCCATCATGTCCTGCAGGAGACCTGGCCTTAGGGCCCTGCCTCCCAGGCAAAGCTGGTGGATGCAGGTGTCTTTCAAGGCTACACCAGCCTCTACTTTTGATCTCTTTTTCAGAGTTGCCAGTTCCTATAGCAACCGATCGCTCTCTTTGGTTCCCATTATTCATTTCACAGCAGGAAGCAACGCTTTTTTCTCTTTTGTACACAGAACTCTAGTGTCCTGCATCTTCCCTTCTCCTGGGTAAGCCTGAAGCAGATAGAATAAATACAAGGAGGAGATAAAAGGAGAGGGGATAAGTCTGTGCCTTGCAAATTTATTCAACCCATAGCAGAAAGAGATAAAGCCAGAGATAAAGTAATAAGGACATCTTTAACTTCCTGTATCTGAGTACAATTGAAATATCTGAATTCATTCCTCTTCCTTTATGTGCTGCTTTCACTGCAACGGGCTTTAAAATGAACAATTTCCAGTATCTTTCTTATTTCAATTTATTTAAATCTATACAATTTGTTTTTGAACTTGGGTTTATCACTCCAGTTAAACAGGGAAGTAATCATAATTTTTTTGTTTCACAAATCCAATTAAGTAAATGTTCACAGTGCAAGTTGTTCCAGCACATTTGAGGCGATCTGTTAAACATAACACAATGTTCCAAGTTCTTCATGACTGTGCAGTTCATGTTCATCCCAGTTCTCATAAATTACCTGTGTTGGAAATACATCTCAATTATTATGTGATTCAAGCTGAGTGGAAGTAGCTCAGATTTCCATCCTAACACAATTTCAGGATCTCATCATCTCAAGTACCTTGTTTATGGGATCAACAGGAGTTCAAATAGGTTTGAAAGGGCTGTAAAAGTTATGTTGATCTGCTCACATGCCCCATCGCTCCCTAGAGAAGGTGTAAAGATTACATGGTATAAAAAAGCATGTGTCTGATAGAGGAAAAACTGATGGACAGAGGGAGTTATGTTCATC
The DNA here is from genome assembly GCF_000699245.1 of Pterocles gutturalis. Taxonomy (NCBI): domain Eukaryota; kingdom Metazoa; phylum Chordata; class Aves; order Pterocliformes; family Pteroclidae; genus Pterocles; species Pterocles gutturalis. Next base: position 5,096 of record NW_010140713.1, on the reverse strand, counting down.
TGGTTTTGGAAAAGATGTCTTCTCTGTACTGACATACAGCAGTGACCAGTCTGGGATGCTGTGAAGATCTAAGAGCACGGACTGTGGAAGATGGGATATAACATGGTACCAGGGATGAAACAGAGACAATTTTGTACTTCCATTAGCATGTTTAGACAGTGCCATCACTGAGCAACGCAGCTGTTCAGCTGATGGATAAAGGACTGCCATACACCAGCCGAAGGTTTAAAGAGGTTGGGAAAAAATGCATTAAAAGATGAAACTCTATATATTCTGAAGGACAGAAAGTCAATTAATATGCAGCAAATAAGTACTCACAGGGGAACCATCAATCCAGGCAAATCTTTCATCAGGATTTAAAAGAAACAAACCGATCCAGAAACCCTGAGTGTGCAGTCCTTTATCCCTAATATAAATCATACAATATAGATATGTGAGCATAGAAAGAGGGGCCGTGATATAAAGGCTTGAAAGCATGGAAACATGTTGCTTTCTGTCACATCTGAGTTGGGACCTACTCCTTCATTGTTGGCCCATAGCCTGGCTCACTGCCTGTACTCTTTGTCACGGGGTTTCATAATGCTCCTTGTTGGCACAAGACTTGTCACATTTGGATGCAAGTTAAAGGACAACTGATGTGGCACAGAGCTAGCTCAGGGTCCCCTCGTTGTGGCTACAACACAGCTCTTGGCTGGAGCAGGAGTTCATGGAAAGAGGTTTTAGCAAATGTTAACAATAAATAGTGAGCTATAATACAATTTAGTTAATGAAAAATAGCGAAAATTGTTTTTCAGCTGCTTTGATTTGCTTCTTGGCACTTCCTATGTAGCTTATTTAATAGTTCATGCTATTTCTCTTATCCTACCCATGGACCAGATAAAACAGAGTCCTATTTCATTCACTACATAATACAAAGATTTCTCTTGGCAAAGATTTCATAGTCTAAAGCAAAGAGACTTAAAAGACTATTAAAAACACACTTAACTTCTCACAATACCAATCCCTAATAAAGTGAAGAAGGGTGAGATCACAAAGACATTTCTATATGACAGCTTTAAATCTATCTGAGAAATTAAACCTAGATTCACCAATATGTGAAACAGTTTTGGTTAAATAACTATATATTAGGTGCCACTGAGATGTCTTGAAATTAAAGAATACAATCAGAGTGTAGTGGTCTAATTTAGGGGGGGAAACAATGGCATAATTTTGATATTGCAGGCAAGACACGGCATTTACAGCGCTAGCAAGAATTAATTAAAATTAATTCCTGTTTGATTTCAGGAGTCTTCAGTTTATAGTCAGAAAAATTCCACATCAAATCCTTACATTTTTGTTTACATTACACATTAACTCAAGGGGTTTTTTGAATGTGTTGATTAAAATATGAATTGTAGCCCCTGAAAAAAAAACACAGTTAGAGATGAATATTTTATTGTCTCCCTTTTGGGAGAGGGACTAACATGTAGAAAGTTGACCAGATCTGGAGAACAGCCTTGATAAAAACCTGTGAAGATAATTTTAAAAACATCAAAGCATCTTTGAAATATTCAAGACCTTTTTTCTGAAAAAATAAAAAAAAAAGCTTCAGGACAATATTTCCAGATAAAAAATTTCTGTTTTAATTTAAAATTTGATTGTATTTATTCAGTCACTTGCCCAGGTCCTGGTATATTTTGAAGGAATCTTTGTGCAATATAGCATGAACATGAAAAAGAATCATTGTGCAAGTACTCATGATGTTAATTGCCATAATAAAATTTGATCTTCTCTTGTGTTGATTGTGACCAGACTTCCTCCTATTTCTCTACAGAATTCTTCAGCCTCAAACCAAGACTTCTTTAGGTTTCCCTCTCTCACGAAAAACTATCGAGAAAAATAAGCAAAAATAAATCAGTAAACATGTAAATTTTGGCATATAAAAATATATAATTACCTATGTAGTTAAAATCAGTATCACTTTAGCACCCCTTTATTCTTGAGCAGGACATCTTAGCATCCTCTATTTTAAAATAACACAAGAGTAGCATAGGTGTCTGAGGAGAAGAAAAGGTATCACAATGTGCAGAGAAGAAAAAAATTATTTATAACTTAATTGGAACTTTGACCACTGAAAGGCTCAAAAAAAAAAAAAAAGGAATAGCTCAGGAACTCTATTTCACAGTAGAAATTAGGAGACTTTTGAGAAATGGAAGGTGGAGGTAAAATCAGTTGGTTGGAATAGAAAAGATATTATGGACAGAATAAGCTGTTCTGCAAGGTGCTGACCCTGGCTGAGGATGAGATTTTTGTATGGCGGTGCAAGCATACAAGTAGCTGCTCTCTCTACTATGAAGCAAGGAATTGGATGCTTGACATTTTGAGGAAAGGACAATCAACAATTTGGCAACAGGCAGAACCAATCATGTTATAAACAATAATTAAGTGTGACATAGAAATTGAGGCCCTTATAAATACAGCCTTAAAATAATCTCCGGCCTCCAAACAGGCACAGTGTCTCAGGAGAGACAGTGCGAGGATACTTATGTGAAGACCTGGAAGAGAAATGTTGCGTATTTACATTTGCTTGATCTATTTTGCTTTTTCTTTCCTTTTTTTTTGTTTTTAAAAAGGAGACAATTTAAGGCATTTTTAGCTAAATCAAGAGAATGCCCAAAACCTGTACTTGGTAAAGTGTCAGTAATATCAAACTAAACCTGGATCTGAAAGTATCACTGGAAGTATCACATGCTGCATGAGAAAAGATTGTCAGAGAGACAGGTTTCCGCAAGTTTTCTCTTGGAAACATTGTCTTATGCGAGTGATGCTGCCCCCACTTGAGATGCAATACTTTGTTTTTCTGAAGTCCCAAACTGCTGGAAGCAAATAAATTAGGTGAAGTTCTCACCTGGCATTTAAATAAAAGAAAGCATGTTTCTAGTGGTCTGTTTTCATTGTTTCAGATTTTCCATTGTTGACTGTCATTAAATTTGATGGATTCATCTCATGGTTTTTTGCACTCGAAAACCATGGAGAAGATCATTCCCCAAAAATGATCCAGAGTTTGGATCCCTGAGCAGTATGGTGACCAGGGCACTGACTCCTGGTCTGCTCCATGCTCAAGCTCGCAGTGGAGGTGGACACACATTTACTCCAAAGCACGAGTCTGCCCAGGAAGCTCCATCCCAGCCTTCAGCACAGGTCCTCTGCCACAGGGACTCGTACCAGAGGAGCAGGAGGCAGCACTCCTGCTGCCTATTGTTTGCAAAGATAATTTGCTGTCTTCTCACAGCTAACAACATCCCATAACCCAGCTGCAATTCCAGTTCCCATGGCAACACAGCCATGCTCTTTTCCTTTGTGATATGGAAAACATATGAGTAAACCCAAAGTCTTAATTGCTCTCTAAGAAATGAAACCTTTGCTTTTATTCATTGAAAATTATGAAAATATGCAGATTATGCAGATTAAAAACCATCCTGGATATAAAATTATTTTAATAACTCCTGCCAGAGCCCAGATATGGACCAATGAGTCTCACAGACACACCTTTGCCAAAAACGGAGTTTTGCAGCTTTAGAATACAAACCTTCCTTATCTTGCCACCCCAGGGAAATCACAGTGCACATGGCACTTGATTTTGTTTACGTACGTAGCAGATGGCCTGACATCTACTTTGTGGTTCTCAACAGCCAGGTAATTAATTTTTAGGAAGGCCGATATCAAGTACAACAACTTTGTTTTAAGACATAGCTAGCTAGTGTGAAGGCAAGAGTTCCCACGTAGATGCCAATCTGTTCCGTTGAAATGCAAAACAGCTGAATGTTTGCTGCTCATTTCTCACATATGCACCTTGTGGGTCAAAAAACTCTGTCTATAAAATTTTTTCTCAATTTGATGAGTTGTTGTTAACTGGTGTTAAAAAGTTGAAAAAATGGTCCCATGAACCTTGTTACCTACTGCATGGTATTGCCTTTAGTCTAGCCCATTAAAAACCTATTTCTGTACAACTTTGCAGAAGATTGACTTACACAACCCTGACATTCAGCTGTGATGGTGCTTGTTACGCTGGCACCAAACACAAGGTCTGATGGTGTTGTCCACCTACAGCTACAAGCATAAAAGAAAGTGCCTACTGTAATTTCTAACACCGGGGGATGGAAAGCAGAAACCCACATGAATTCCAGCTGCACTATGATCACAAGGGTTGATCCTGTGGCACACCTTACCTGGTACTGCTGTGTTCCAGTGTGGGAAGAGATGAGTCCACCTGGAACTCCCTCATTCTTCTGTGTCAGAGAGACCGATCCAGAAATATTTTTCAGACCTCAGCCCCGTCAGACTAATCAGAAAGGCTTGCTCATTTCTGAAGTGGAAAGCAGTGTATAAACACAACCTACTACCTTCCAATATTAAACAAAGTGGTACAGATAGAGGTATCACTATCATGCTAGCATGAGCCCAAGGCAACAGCTCCTCAGTGAAGTTCAGACAAAACCTGAGCAAGCTTTTAAATGTGGTCAAAAGAATTTGGTGAGGGACAACTTCATCCTTTCAGCTGAATGAGTCTTCCCCTTTCCATTCAGTTCTGTGAAATGTCACAAATCACTGCTCACGTGGACTTCTAGTTGTATTCTACTATTTTCCTTGTCTTTTGAAGACTTTGAGGTACCTCAAACACACCACCAGGTCAGGTCCAAACCACTGTCAGCATTGCTACACATCACCACCGAAGGCAATCACATTCCTCAGAGGCCATGCAAAGCCCGACTGACATGTGGGGAGGTTGGAGATGATACATTCTGGCTGTGGTGGAAAGGGTCCTAGAGAAGATTTCCTACGTTTGTTCAGAATTTGACTTAGAAGGTAGTTTAGGAAAATATTTTTTTGTCAAAGCTTTCCTATCACAATGAGATAACATCCATCAGTAAATAGACGAAAATTGTAGCAATGACTTTCCAATAGAAAAAAAAAACAACCCACCAACAAAAATAACATAGAGGCTGTTTTCATTAGGAATTGAAAGATTAAACTGTTTAACTCAAGAACCCCCAAAATTTGAAAACTGTTGTAATAGGTTAAGTAGAAAGCCCTAAAATATCAAGTCTTTTTTTTTT